>NC_041385.1:135231568-135237307 GCF_002162155.2 Triticum dicoccoides
TTAATATATAGAACTAGTTTATTTTTAGTAAATGCTTAGTTGAACTAGTTGAATTAATATAACTAGTTTATTTTTAGTAAATGCTTAGTTGAACTAGTTGAATTAATATATAGAACTAGTTTATTTTTAGTAAATACTTACTTTGAACTAGTTGAATTAATATAACTAGTTTATTTTTAGTAAATGTTTAGTTGAACTAGTTGAATTAATATATAGAACTAGTTTATTTTTAGTAAATGCTTAGTTGAACTAATTGAATTAATATAACTAGTTTATTTTTAGTAAATGCTTAGTTGAATTAATAGAAGTAGTTGAATTAATTGAATTAGTAAGTGTTTAATGTTTCGCCTAATATGAACACAGGAAATGTCGTCTGACGACGGAAAAAATTTCATTATGTGCGAATACTGTGAAGACCAGCGTGGCCAATGCGACATAAATTTCCTTGTTGATGGTAGGCGATTCAGCATCAAGCTGGATGAGACTTTCGAATTCGATACAGTAAGTCACAACGACAAGTCTGTTTTCGTAATTAAGCATGACTTATATATGCTTCATTTGCTTGACTTATAATTTTTAATTTTCACTATTCTACTAGCGCATCCCCTACCATGCAAGAATTTTTGTCTTGGATAAGATAGGTTTCAAAGATATGGAAACTATGGAGGTAAAGAGAGCTTACCTAAAAACTGAGCATGATGGTTATACTTTCAACGTCAAAGGATACAATGCACACGCGTACACCTATTTTGAATGCAAAACTTGGCAAGCACTATGCAAGGCTTATGCATTTGAGCCTAGTATGGTTATCACCTTTGATATTCGTCTGGAAGATGATATTGAAGGTAATAGAGACATATGGGTCGATGTGCAGACACCTCCAGTTCTACCATTATGTGAGTTCTTCTCAACTATATTTTTGTCTTTGATATTGCTTATTCAAAAATAACTGACAACTAATTTCTATTGACAGCTTGGTAGACAGGACCTACTACTGTCCCGGCGCTGAACTAAACTACGAGGAGATAAGTCATTATGTTTCATGGCTTGAGGATCTTCATACTGTCAAGACAAATTTTCTTCCTGCACTTAGAAATGTTAGTACTCAAAACGTGCGACCAATAGTGATGGTATTGAACTACGGTCACATCTATTTAGGAATGATGGTAAGATATTTACTATTTGTCCTCAGTGCATATTTTGCATACATATTTTTTTGCTAAACTTTCATTGCTAAGTATATTAATTAAGTACTATACGATGTTCTTCAACAGGGACTCCCGATGACAGTTGTGCCTCAGGGGATCGAGACTAAAGGTCAGATGTCAACAGCCAAGATATCCTGCATTACACATGAATGCATTCAGGATTTCTAGAAGCGATGAATGCTTAATAGTGAAAGATCGGAGGAAAATTGTTAATGATCGCAGAGAAGTACTAGGGGGCGCAGCAATGAGAAGCGCAGCCCACGATTAGGAGACAGGTTCATCGGCATGCTCCAGTATGATCAATCAGGAGAGCTATACATGTTCTATGCTATTTTACCAGAGAGAGAGAGTAGCTAGCAGGAGTGATTTAGCTAGTTCTTCATGCTGTTCTTAATTAGTACTTGTCCTTTCATGTCCGTGTTCTTTGTTCTGAACTTAAGTGATTTGCTTTTGTGGTGTTATATATGAATGCTTATAATATCATGACAATCATGTTGAACTCGATGATTGGTTCTACTAGAAATTCTATATATACATATATATATATATATATATATATATATATATATGCATAACGTGTACAATGTGTAGTATTGTAAAATACCAGCAAACGAAAAAGAATTAAAATGGAAACACAAAATTAAATGAAAAAGAAATCATAAAACTAAAAAAACCCAAACCTTATAGTACCGGTTGGTCTTACCAACCGGTACAAAAGGGCTCCAGGCCCCCGGAGCTGGCTCGTGCCACGTGGTTGCCCTTTAGCACCGGTTCGTGCTGAACCGGTACTAAAGGGGGGGGGGGCTTTAGTGACCACAATTTAGTGCCGGTTATGTAACCGGCACTAAAGGGCCTTACGAACCGGTGTTCTTGCCCGATTCTACACTAGTGTCAGAAGCAAGATAAGCATCATTTTTGGCTGAAGCGTGAGATGCAAAGCCTCTTGGTGGATGTCAATCGCATTTGTAACCTTGCCACCAAGAATGCCTTTGTTGCTCATGAAACTTGCCGGCGATCATGGAAGAGTTTGACCCTACTTAGTGCTGAAGCTGATCTTCAAGACGATGGCTTCACTGAAAGATTCAAGTTTGACTCCACTCCTCCATGGAATGTTGTCCTACGAAGAACTCCATCTCTTGAAGACTCTGATTATTCTTCCTCCGCGGCAACTGTCAATGCCAATGTCATCGATGATGAAGACGATGCTACTTCACCACCCCTACTTCTGCACGCATCGACACTGCACCAAGTTCGTCTGCACCGCCAAACAACAACGACAACCCTGTTGCTTCAACTACTCCTCATGAGGACGAGTAGATGCTCTATGTCTTCAAACCTTTTTGGTCATTACTGACAAAAGGGGGAGAAGCGTATGAGTTTGATAGTCTTCAAGCGGGTTCATATGGGCGGTTGCATTATATTTTGCCTCGTGCTTACAACTCTTGCTTTTTAAAACATTTGGTTCTTTGAGTTGTAACACCTAAACTTGATGGTCGTCTGCTACTTATTTGCTTTACTATGATGCGATGATAACTTCCGCACTTAGATCATCCTGCAGACGTCCATTTCTCATTATGCATGTCATCCTATTTGCTATATCATTTCATGCATGATGAGTTATCTTCATAAGTTGAAGTGGATCTCCACAAGTACAACCTGACATGTGCATTTGCATTCCAAAAGCAAAATTACTTATATGCACATCTTCAGGGGGAGCCCTTACTACTTATGAAGACAATTTCCTATCCTTTACAATTCCACATACTTTATCCCCGTTGAAAACTTCAACCAGTTTGTCATCAATCACCAAAAAGGGGGAGATTGTAGGTGCATCTAGTGCCACCCCTAGTTGGTTTTGGAGTATTGACGACAAAGTTGGTTGAGGGACTAATGCGTTTGTGAGAATTGCAGGATAACGCAGGTAGTGTCCCTCATTGATTCGGTTTACCTACCGGAGATGACCCCTAAAAATGTATGAAGACATTGAAGACAATGGTGGTATGAGAAGATATTCATATTGAAGACTATGACATAAGAAGACATTGCGTGAAGACTATGGACCGTGAAGACTGTGTGGTTTCATTGTTTCCTTTTCTTCTTTGTTGAGTCATAGGAACCACCGTACTGTTAAGTGGGGTCCAAGTGAACTAAGTCAGAGTGACTGAAGTGATGCTCAACCCAAATCCTATTTCTTCGAGCGAAGACAATGAGAGCAAATCTTATCCAGAGCTGGATGAGTTAGCTTTGCTTGTAGCCCAAGTAAAGTTGCCGCGTGTGTTTGAAATCTGACCGTTGAAACACGTGTCAGTTCCTTAGTGACCCAGGGTCATTTTGGACAAATCAGGTCGGGTTGCCTTGTGGCTATAAATAGCCCACCCCCTACACCATAAATTGGTGGCTGCTCAGAGTTTGTTTACGGCTTTTGTCGTTTTGAGAGCAACCCACCTCGAAGCCTTTGAGAGAGAAATCCTTGCGAGGACAAAGCCCAAACACCCAGAGCCAAAGAGTGTTAGGCATCACTGAAGTCTTTCTGTCTGTGTGACTTGAAGACTTATTACACTTGAGGACTGTGTATCCTCCAGCCGGTTAAGCGTCGCGTTCTGAGCATCCAAGAGTCATTGTGGATTGCCGGGTGAACGAAGTCTATGAAGGTTCGATGTATACCTTGAAGACTTACCAGAGTGATTGGGCGAGGACTAAGTGTCCTTAGCTCAAGGGGAATAAGGTGAAGACACGGTCTTCTGAGTTGAATCTCAGCCTCCCTAACCAGACGTATAGTTGTCACAGCAACCGGAACTGGTCCAACAAATCCTGTGTTTTCAACAAGTGACTGGTTCTATCTCTTCCCTCCTTTACTTTGAGTTTGTCTTCGTGAAGTCATTGCTTATCTGTCTTATCTGATTGACTTCATAGCTTGACTACTATTGTTGATTGGCTTCATACTATCTTCCATCCTGATCCTTACTACCTTGCTGCTGTTAGTCTTCATACGTTACCACTATTGCATACTTGACTATGGCTTGCTTTGTGTAGTTTATCTTCCGCTGCATATCAATTAGGTCATTCCTATTGCTTATCTTTGAAACTTCCATGTTTTGAAGACTTTGATAAAAATCTCCTATTCACCCCCCCTCTAGTCGATAACTAGCACTTTCAGATATCCCTAACTATTAGGCTGGATGGTAATATGAGGCAAAGTTTTACCCTAGTTCGGACCCTTGCAGTTGAAGAAAGAGCCTACTCCTGGTACTGTATATTAGTGATAGGGGTGTGTACAAAGTACACGTGAATACCATGCATTGTGTGTGTGTGTATACTATCGACGAACTAGCCCCCAAGCTTCTATAACATACTAGGGCCTAGGGTTACAAATCATATATAGTAGGCTTATCACCAGTGGGGATAGAGTCCTCCGCAACTCTGGTAGCTTCATGTTGTATGCTGAGTCCTCCACATGGGTCTTCTATAACGCGTCTCGGTCCAACCTATATGTGGCGCGGGATGGAACCGGCCCATGAGTCTTCATGTTGACCCACCACAACTAGAACTGATGTGCCCACCACACCACACACGCAATCGGACACTAAGAAAATAAGCATATACAATAGTACAACGGTATCTAGCTCACGATATGTCTCCATATTTTGTTGATGACACTGACGGACTTTGCATTTGATGCGTGCTCCGTATTTTGTTGATGACACTTACGATCATTGTATATCAAGCGAAAGCACGATATGGTCACTGGACTTCAGAATAAGCTGATCATGGTCACCACATACATTTTGTCGTGCTA
Organism: Triticum dicoccoides; assembly: GCF_002162155.2. Lineage (NCBI taxonomy): Eukaryota > Viridiplantae > Streptophyta > Magnoliopsida > Poales > Poaceae > Triticum > Triticum dicoccoides. The sequence goes on from NC_041385.1 coordinate 135,236,573, forward strand.
ACCAACATGTGGTTGGATGGTTAGGAGGACAGTGGTTTCTCGAGCCCACCAAGGTTAAAGTCCCGGTGCTCGCATTTATCTTGTATTAATTTCACTATTTTCCGGCGATGTGCGTTTAGTGGGAGGAGACGTTCCACTCGACTACGATGCACCTATGGTGACTTCGAAAAATCTCAAGATCATATATGCTTGCCCACTCTCTCGAAGGTGCTCATAGGGGTAGGGTCCGCGTGTGTGCGCTTATAGCGGTGAGTGATTGCACGTATATATGATCCCTTACGTCTGTACCGTGTTAAAAAATACATGTCATGATTATACGGTCACTGGCTCACCCTTACAACTCCATATTTTGTTGATGACACAATCAATTGACCAGTCAAACATTCCACGCGGCACAACTACTGTTGCACCATCGGGGCGTGTAACCGTGGGGCCCAGCTGTCAGCCCGTATATGTAAGAAAGAAATGGTAGTTTGAGTCTGTACTGTGTTAATAAAATAGGAGTACGATTTAGGTTGATGATACGACCACTGGCTCACCATACAGCTCCGTAATTTGTTGATAACACGATCAATTGACCAGTCAAACGGTTCACATTCAGCAGCGCACATTACCATAGGGCCCACCCGTCAACGCGCATATGAAGGATAGAAATGGTAATAAATTAGTGGTCGGTGGGTATTCGAAGTCGTGAGACCTCTGGTTGGCAGTCGCCGGCGGTTGGGGGGCGTCGAT
>NC_041385.1:135237772-135298389 GCF_002162155.2 Triticum dicoccoides
GGGGTGGCGTGGTGGCGCGAGCCGGCCGCGGGCGGCGGGGGCCGGCGGTTCGGCCAGTGGTGGCTGGCGGCTCAGGGGGGTGGAGTTTGATGATAAACTGGAGGCCCTTGATTTCGTATCGAATGGCTGGAAAATCTAATGATTAGAGATGAAGAAGTCAGTCGACTGACGTGTAGCCTCATCCTGCACGTACACATGCACGCACGCAAGACACGCACGCATGCAGGCATGCAACACTGACACATACACATAACGTACACATGCACGCATGTAGGCGTGCAACACTAACACGTACACATGCACTCACGAACACACGCACATACGCACCCGTGCATGCAACACTGAAACGTACCCTTGCACGCACGCAACACTCGCACGCCTGCATGCACACGGCACACGACGCAAGACACACGCTCAACCTATACGTGTGTGCACCCTTTGTTAAGGACATGGATTGTTACGAGTATTAATCAGTCTTATCTGTGATAAGAAGGACATTGATTGATGTTTGCAGCGGTCTTTATGAATCACAACGTATCGAATGGGCTATCAACATAGTAGGCTTATCTACATGAAAAAGATGACGTCACACTCAATGAACAATCATCGGTTTATGAAATGCCTGCTTCTGACCGCCCTGGCCCACCAAAGGTTCCTCTGCTGTGCGCTACCTGTGTTGGGTCACTGACATGCAGGCCATGTACCTGAAGAGCCCACACGTTAGTGGAAGAACGGCGCGGTGTCCTAGTTCAGAGTCGGGGGCGCCACTCGCTGCACGCCCGGCTGAACACGCCTCCTTGCCGCATTCAAACGCCTCCATGAAACCCACCCGTGTGGAAGCTGAGAAACCCACTCTGGACACACGTCCGTTCATGACCGGGCCGGAATTAAACCCAACGCCGGCCGAGCTCCTCCCGTCCGCCGTCTATTGAATCTCCTATTTAGGCCGAACGCCGACCAAGAATTGCACACCTCCGCCGCTCCCCTATCTCCTCCTTCACCATATTGTCCACTCTTACAATGGGTGACGAAGAGTAGTTATTCTGCATCCAAGCCGGCTGGGTAGCCCGCCGGATACGAGCTATGCAGCTCGCTGATCCACCTCCCTCCCCTCGCCCGACGAAGCCAGTTGCTGCCCCAAGCCGGCGCGCGGTTCAACAACTCGCCGCTCCAGGCCAGCTCGACGAGGAGCAGTGCACGGGTGTCGTTGCTGCCGTCCACGACGCCACCTCGAACCGCGTCTCCCGTTTCTATGGCCGGGACTCCCATGTCGGCGGCCACGCCATGCAAGCAGCGATAGAAGCCGGGTGCGTGGAGAGCGACGACTCGGTGGCCAGCGTCCACCGCCATCATCGAGGAGAAGTTGAACATGGGAGGCCGCCGCCGCTTGGGTCCTATGAAGGTCACCACGGAGTCGACGCCGGCGTACATAGCAGGTGTCTTGCCGGATCCTTTTGTTGCGAGGACCTTCATCGACCCCGTATGGGCTCCATGGAAGAGGGAAATGTTAGGATGAAGTCGAGCCAGTGCCGGCCATGGCGAAGTAGTGGCCGGTGATGAACTCGAACCGGTGCCGGCCACCATCACCTTCGGCATCAGCCAATAATATCAGTTGGGCAGTGGGGAAGCGAGTCGTCCTTTGCGCTGAAGCATATACCTCAAGGGCTCCCGGCAGTCCGGTGATCGTGTTGCCGGACATGAGGAACACAAATCGATCGGCGGGCGACCATTTAGGCCAGGTATTATATACCTGTGCTGTCCAGAACTAGCACCGCGTAGTTCATTTGAATGTAATGAAATCCGTCATGTTTGGATGAAAATCCGGTATTTTATATGATTTTCGTCGTTGTTTATACGAAAAATCAGTTTGTCTACGTGCTTGCATGAATTTCGTCCGGTTGGTTGATTTATTGTCATAATGTGTGCGGCTACGGTTGGATGGCGTAATTTGTAGGTCACTGGTCGGTCTGCGAGCGGCTCGGGCGGTGTTGTGGGAAAAAAAAACATAGCTCGTGCGAGCTCGTCTCCAACATGCGCGCTGGAGGATGCATGAGCACCCGAGCCATTCCTCGTTCATCGGTGGCAAAGGCACCGGTGGACAAAAGGGTCGCCAATATTTTGGCTACCCCAGGCAAGATCCAAACAACCCCTCCCAAGAGATTCAAACCCCTCGTTCGCTATGGAATTTTGCCATGTGTTGTTTTCATGGACTAGCAAGATGCCCGTGCATTGCATGGAACATCAAGATGCATTGTTTACAAACTCCCGCATGCATGCAAGGGATAATTAATGTCCTCCTTTGATAGTACCACGAGTCAAACACCATTAATATTGCATCGATTAGTGTTAGTGGCCTTGTATATCTGCAAATTGTAATTTTGATAGTGGCCCCTTGTATATAAAAATGGAGGGAGAAAGATGAGAGATAAGGTGAGGAGGAGTGGGGCGTGGTGGTGACTAATGGTCGGACTTGGCGGAGGCATGGGGATGGACGGCGCATTATGTCCAGGTTTGTATCTCTCTCACACACACCCACGTAGGTGGGGGACGTGCACGAAGAGAAAAGGTGCACACACGGCCCACGTACTCCCGTCTCTTTCCTAACCACACCCGCGCGGGTACACTGTGGAGCTCATTTCTGTACGAAAAGGCAGCCCACGTGGTAATTTGACACGTGCACTAGTTGTCCACTTGGTGGAGGGAGGGTCGTCTACCAGGGGTGAACAAACAAATTGCAACTTGATGCATTATGTTAAAAAAGAGGCAAACCATGTGGGGCCTACCTTAGAGGCAAGGCTCTATACACTGGAGTAATTTTGATGTGTCCCGTCAACTCGCAGAACGAGGAGAAGCTTGCTTAGTACGCCGTCTCCCCCGCCCACGGGTGTGGTGGCTCGCAGGATGAGGTGAAGCTTGCATACGAGTAGTGTACTACTACTACTGTATGCCTTACGCCCGCTCCCTCGCCCACGCGCGTGGTGTCTCGCAGGACGAGGAGAAAATTTTACTACTCCCTCCGTTTACTCCTCGTCCCTGCTACGTACCTTGGTTAGAGATATTATCATATATATGTCCTTTAGTACTCCCTCCATTTACTTATACAACTCCACTAAAAAAATACATTTCGCATCTATACGAGGCCACAAATAGTAATCGATACAAAAGGTACTACTCCCTCCTTTCCAGTTTATGGCTCAATTTCAAAATCTCTCCAACCAAGGTAGATAGTGAGTGGTCGAATTAATTTCTTAGGTTGCACAAGTAATTAGTACGCTCGTTTTTCTCAAGAAGTTATGTTTACCGAGGCATTAATTAGAACGAATGCATTCCATGAACTTCTACATGCATTGGTGAATTTCCTCTTGACACTGCTTGCATTGGGTGATCTAACGCACCTCGAAATCCAACATGTAATGGTACGACTACTAGTAGTAGAATTGAGACTTATCAAACAGAAAAACTAATGTTTTTTAGATGAGCCCTGTAAACCCTAGTGGGTACGTACTCCGTAAAAATAGATTTTTCCAAAACTAAGTCGCTCCCTTTCATGAATTCTGTAGTATACTCCTCCGTCGACGCTCCCTTTCATGAATTATGTACTTCCTGTCGCTGACATGTTGGACATATAGCGACTAGATCGATGTGTCAAGCACCAAATAACTTTGCAAAACAGCAGGGGGGATGCACCCCAGTCGTACCGGCCTAGTAGTAGTAATGAGAAATCAGACGTCAAATCACAATGCCGCACCTTCCCAGACGGACGAAGCAACCATTATTTCACACTTTGGTTCGCCATCATCTCAAACCACGTAGTATTGCTTCTGCCTCAAGAGGGACACGCGCATCGCCTTGGTACATCATGACATGTGGGACCGCATGACAAGCCATGCTCCCCCGCCGATCGCTCGGTAAAATCACCTCATTTTTACCATAGTTCCTCCATATTGGTTTACATGGCATGCACGTCATTCTAGGTTGAGAATTTAGGTGGCTATATATGTGATGAACAATACTCTAGCCTTTTAAAAATTGTATACTTTTGTGCAGTAGTAGTATCGATGGATTGCGCCATGGAGCAAAAATTGAAATTAAAAAAAAGGTGGTATATATAGAGAGCGCTCATCGCCAAATTATGCATATAGTACTATTAAAAAAGCTAGTACGTGCTTAATTGGGGTGCTAAATTTTATTAAAGAAATACTAGTAGTATGTACATACTGAGGAGTTAAAGTAACGAGAAGAAACATAACATAGTTCTGCTGGGGCTCAGCACAACACACCCCTCAAATTAAACTAAGCACACCTGAAATTAAACTATGGAACTAATCCGGTAGACACTGCATTAGAACTACCATGAGCAACGATACTGACACCTTACTCACTCGGATTCCTTGTCCACGTCCTCGACTTCGTCCTTGTCCCTCTTCCTCTTGGCCGATACTTCTTTGCTTGAACCGCACACTTGGCTCTTGCTCTAGATCCAACCCTTGTAGATATTGAAACAAAGGTAGCCATCCATTGCAGCATAGTGGATGTGGTCTATATCTAGTACATTCTGCTGCCATGCATGACGATGAAACGTGTAATGAGGTTTCTCCAGTTTACCGTACAAAGGATGAACCATGTCTCCTGCGAGGGTCAGCATTGAAGGATGGCCACCGGAGGGCAGCAACCGATTCTTCTGGAGGTCGAAGGGGTTTCCTACAACGAGGCTTATCTGACCCATGAATTCTTTGTCGTTCGTAAAGTCTACAGTAACGAATTTGACTAGGTTGATCTCGAGGAAGTTCTTAAAATCCAGGCATTCAACGTCGGCATGTCATATGTGGTAGACCAAGCATAAGTTATGCATGCAAACCTGGATCATGGTGGGCTTCTTCCTCTCTTCATCCTTTAGATCCTTATCTCGTCCCGGGACTGTGGTGTACTCAACATCTAGCCCAGCGACTCACTCATCATGTGAGTTTTCGAACATGCGTCTGAAGCGAGAAAGGCATCCTTTCACTATCGCGGAATAACGGGTGTAGATGACGTCGAACTCATTGTCGGTGATGGTTCTAACCTTGTACTCACCGCCGATCATGGAGATTTGGGACGCCATGGATTTGGGAGGAGGGTTAGGATTAGTGGAACTACCGTAATCTGAAAGGACGGGACGACTAGGAGCGAACCGCCATAATATTAAAGGACGTGCGGGGACGAGTAGGAGCGAACTGCCAGCATGCGAGCGGCAGGGTAGTGGCTTTCCATTCTCCCATGATACGGGTTTCCGAGAACCCTTAGATCTGAGATCAAACGGTTGCATGGTGTTATTCTAGACCTATGGGTGAATATCCTATCCTGGAGGGTTATTCTACAAATTTTCAGCAACTTAGCATGCGACCGTTTGATATCAGATCCAAGGGCTGCCAGTAGCCCGTATCATGGTCACGCCTACCACGACCGTCGCGTCGCTCGCGCGGTCACACCCTTGGAGATTTAACACGGTGCATTAGGCTATCTGATGTTGGCATGTCATACATAGTCATCACTTAGTCACTCATACTACAACAAGGTTAGCTATAAGGTTGGATATAAGTGTATTTATTTATTTTACTTCTCTCTATCTCTTTCTTCGTACTCCCTCCGTCCCATAATATAAGAACGTTTTTGACACTAGTGTAGTGTCAAAACCGTTCTTATATTATGGGACAGAGGGAGTAGTATTTATTGCATTTGCCAAGGAGTGACCTCTTCCAATGAAATGGTGCTTAGATGAGGTGCTAAGGGCATTAAATGGCTTAGCAATCAAGTCCCCAATGCATTGGTGCTTATTAGTTGTTTTTTGTTGCTAGGTTTGCTTCATTTAATTAGCTATAGACTCAAAATTGTCTTTTCACCTAGGTACACGCGCTTAGCACCGTTTCTTCCTTGGGTCACCAAACTTGCCACATCAGACTTTATGCCGATGTGGCAAGCTTAGCACCTGTAGGAGCAAGTAAGTACTACAATAGTGGGCTATAAGCCCACTTTACATGGCATTTTTGCATATGTGGAGGAAAGAGGGAAGGAAAAATTGGAGATGTGGGCTCTCATGCACGAGCCAGCCTCAACTACATGGTGGGGCATTGGGAAAGGCACCTGTATGGAGGTGGTCAGGAATCGGGAGACTCACGCCGGTCGTAGCGCCACAATTAAAATGATAATGACAAGTCAAATCATGGGGCCCCACCTGCCCAGCAGTAACTCGCTGTCAAATCACACAGCCCTACGTTTGCAGCAGCCTACTCCCTCGTCTTCTCGCATCTCTGTCGAATCGACTAGGCGGAACTGCCCCGCCTACTGTGCATGAAAAGCTCCGCCCTCGACTTTTAAATACAACTACATCCGCTTAAGAATCCAATGATATACTACCTCCGTCCGGGTTTATTGGTCCAAATTGTATTTCGTGCCAAATTTTGACCATAGATTAAACTAAGAAAATGTTCACGCATGTCACCACGCATTATATTTTTGATAACTATGTTCAAATACGAATTCAATGAAACAATTTTTCTTGACATGCATTAACATTTTGTTAGTTAAATCTTTAGTCAAAATTTGACACAAACTACAAAAGGGACCTACAAACCAGGACGGAGGTAGTACTTTTTGTGACATAGTAACTCATATTTAATTAGTCAAATGGATGACCTAGAACCACGTGCATGCCTTATAAACTAAGTCGCCTAAAAATAAAAAAACCGAGACGGAGAGGGTAGTTCAGCACGTATCTTTTTAGATCAATATAGTCAAGATTCACCAAGGAGCAAAACAAAGTGGTAGGCTGCTCCTATCGTGTTGGCGTAGCAACTCAAGCAGGGTCAGTCCACACACAAAATGGAGACACACTAATAGGGCCCCTTTGGCCGACATGTGGCTCATCCACCATCTTGTTCCACGTGCGATGCACCAAATTACAGTTCGGAGCAGCGGTTGGAACTGGAGGCACCCCGGTCGTAGCGGCGCAGTAGTAGAAAATGAGCGATGAGGGGTCAAATCACAAAGCCCCATCTTTCCCGCGTTAAGCTGAACGAACGAAGCAACCATCATTTCACTCTAGGGCGCAAGACCATAAAGAAAAGATAAAACAATGATGTGTGCGGCAGCTACCTAGGGCACCCTAGGGTAGGGGTCTCCACTACAGATCCTTTTTTTGAAAGCGCCTCCACTACAAATCGGTCCCTCGTCCTCTTGAAGAAAACCGATGATGAGTACTGCGGTAGGGTTTGTAGGAGTACTACAGTGTGTGGGGCCACGTCGTAGTAAACGGGTTTGGGTCGACGCATGTGTGGGCCGCATGGTTTTACAGGAACGAGGCAGCATTTTGGGTTCGGGGACCAGTGGAGATATAGTAGGTACAAAAAATTGTGGACGTAGGTTCGACCGAAAGGCAATGATGCATTGAATGCATGAGATTTTGAAACCAAATTATGAATAAATACACACAATAGCATGTAAAGCTTTGAGTCATATATACATGATGTAGATGTTCGTTTAGTTCTTATAGTTCAATTCATTCAAAATCAATTAGTTTTATAAAAATGTTAAGATTCATGGGGTTGTGCATTTCAAAGCATAAAGTAAAAAACAAATAATGGCAATTCATTTAGAAAAAAATCAATTATCATACAGAAGATTCTAGAACAAAGGAGAAGTGCTTGTGTTTTGAGGTTTGTGCATTATGCTTAAGGTCAACCATGGAGTCTTCTAAATTGTACATGTGGCAGATCTGGTGGAATGTTGATGATATCCAACGGCCAGTAGTGCTCGGATTTGCCATCTCTGCACTGTTGGATTAGCTTCATCCACCGACCATCTTTCAAAGTTATTGGCACACTATATAGTTCTTGTGCCATAGTTGCATGGTTTGGAAAAAAACTACTAGTGGGTTGTACTATCTATTTAGGAATAGAAGATGTATACATGGAAGTTGTAGGGAAAGAGATGACATGGAGCATCTCAATTCCTATGAGTAGGGATTGGAAAATAAATGTCATTTGGTTCACATCATAGGAACTTTTCTATTAAATCTAGAGATGACATGTATCTCAATTTCTATGAGGAGGGATTAGAAAAGATATGTAATTTGGTTCATATCATAGGAACTTTTCTATTGAATATACGCTCATGTTTATTTTCCTTTGAAATTAAGGGAGTATAGGAATCCATTCATATGAACCAAGTGGCTCTAAAGCTATAGAAATGATATCATGTTTATTTCCTTTGAAATGTGGAGTATATGAATCTATTCCTATGAGCCAATTGGCTCTAAAGGAAAAAAATCCTATAAAAATCATATCATATAGAGTTCCTATGATATTCCTCGACACCAAAGGATGGTTGAAATTGCTGCGGGTGATACGATGGTCTTTCTGTGTAGACTCCTCCCCCATCTTTATAGTTACCTCTCGAAGATGAATGAAATGATATATACAGGGTATTCTACATGTGCAATTTGGTACACGAAAACTCGGTAAAAGTTTGCGAGGTTCGAATTTTCAATAAAGCTATATGCACTGCATTTCGGAACGGAGGGAGTATACGGCAGTTGCTAACACTCACGTGGAAGATTTGTGTGTAGGAGGAGTGGCTGTTTTGTTAAATGACATGGCAAAACTGACACTGTCGGATGCGGTCTAACGGTTCTTACAGCGTTCGTCAGGAAAAGGCTTGTCGCAAATGTTTGTCGGATAATGATTTACGGACACATGCATTGCATTGATACATGCCCCCTCCCTCTCACGCACACGCACCTCTCACGCACACGCACCCTCACGAGTCACGACTCTCCCGAGTCCTCTCGCAGACTCGCACGTCGCACCCATCGTCTATCTGCAGGTAGACGTCACGCACATATGTGCTCTTCACACCCTACCCTCAGACTTCTAAAAAACAAAAGACGTTGCACACATTTTATTTTAGCTCACACGTCACACACTTATACTATTACTCTTGCAGCGAACATTCTTTGGGCATAGTATATTGTACTCTCACAAAGAGAAGCGGTGCACGCACGCAATAATTCTCCAACACCCACTCATTTGTACACATAGGAGCACATTTTTTTGAAGCTGGTACAACAAAATCACTCCACTATACATATAAGCAAGAGCCTTAGCACTTGGTTTACTAGGGTTCCTCTCGTTCACTCTCTCATGCTCTGCAGATCTAAGCAAGACATAGGTGGCCACACTCTCTCTCAGCTCACGGCTAGTTACAAATCCGGCCGGACAACCTCGACCGGGGTAGGGGTGTACGTGCATCGTTCACGCTGTCGTCGGCAGCGAGAGAGCGCCGGCTCAGGAGGGCCTCTGACCCCTTCTTCCTCCCTGCGGTATTGTGGCCAAGATGAGGCCTCCCGACGCCGTCTTTGCCACATGCCGATGACCCTCAGGTATATATTCCTTTGAAACCTGCCTTGCTCTACTGCCCCAGCTCCCTAGTGTGGATCTTTTTCTACTTCCGTTCGCTGTTCCAAAGCCATCTAGACTTTTACTATTATTAGAGGTAAAGCTAGTTCATACAATCGACTCTAAGAGTTGGCTCAAACAGGGAAGAAAGTGGGCAAGCTGTAGCATGAATCTAGGACTTGGTTCTAAGAGGAAACATGGGAAAGTAGTAGATACTGGCTACCCAACCGGTCTCTTGGTTGAAAAGACGAAGAAAGCATGGTGGATGGCGAAGGGTGGGAGGGGGGGAAGTGGACCTATCTCGTGGTTGAAAAAGCAAAGAAAGTGACGGGTGTTGGGGGATAACGCAAATGAGAATGATCAGGTCTAGATTTCCTGTGCCCACATAGGAAAATGTCGCCGAGGAGATAAAAAATGGGACAAATGCAGACTTTCTGCCTGAGTGTTTGCTGCTCTTGGCAGCCACATCTGCCTCACCACTTTATGCCCCTGCCATCCCTACGCCTGTGTCGCTACCGTTAATGTAAAATCACATGAAGCATTAAGCAATGCCACCTAATGTCACTATAAGTAATGGTCTAGTGCCGTCGATAAATTGAAGCAATGCCACCACCATTTTATGAAGTGCTTGTCTTGCTTTATTTCCCATGAATTGTGTTTTTGCAGTTACACTTAACTCTCACACCGCTAACATTGCTTCATCCCAGTGGAACTGCACAAATTTGATTGCACATTTACTGACCATGTGCTACTCTCATGACAGTAATACTAATGCTATTGTTCTGCATGTTAATCTAGTGGTATTGTTGATGCGATGTGATGCTACTTACTTAAGGACTCTTCATACTGTCAATCTAGTGCCAATTATAACACAATAGATGCTGCTGTTAATCATACGCCACTGCAAATATATGTCACTGTTTAAATAACCATATTTCGTATTTGCGCAAACAGGGATGTATGTCTCCATATCGTTTCGGGATGTCTGTCTGCGTATCGTTTCTATCCCCGCAATCAAAATCACACACCTCAGTTTTAGTACAACTGCGCAAAATGAGATGGCTATCCCTAGTTGCTGTCGTCTAACCTCCAGTCTTCAAGGTATTCCTACATTGGTAGTAACTAAGGTAGAATGACCAACACAATCTAAAAGAAGTTGATTCGTACATTTTACTTCTGGATTGCACTGCAGGGATGAGCGAAAAAAACTGCATCCTAGTCCGGAATGCACTTTCTACCAGTTCATCCATGGACTGAGGACTAGCTGGCGCGGCTGCACAGCGGTTTTTTGGACAGGTGCGCGGACAAGAGGCATTGTGGTCTACTTATTTCTGCAAATAGCGGTGCTTAAATTTAGTGGAATGCACAAGAATTTTACCTGGTCAGTACACTGCATGGTTCAGTTCAACATTCCAGCTGAGACCATAATTAGAATTGGTTATTCTGGAATGAGAGAACCTAGCCCTGGATGGTGGCAACAAGAAAAAACCAGAGTGAACTCTAGGAAATTTAAGCCTGCCGGGAGGCCCTTTGCTCAGAGAAGCCTTGCTTGTTTTTTCTTGATTTGTAAACCATCTCACAACTTTGTCTTTTGTTGTGAACTAGTATATGTTTGTTATGTTCTATAATCATTGAGATGTATAAAATTGCTTAACTTATGCTTTTCAAGTTTTTTATGAAGACAAGTTTAATGTGAGTGTTCCACATGAGCGCTGGACTAGCGCCTCAGTTAACTGCATGAACCACTGTAACAAGATACATAGTTGCTTATATGTTAGACAGCAGATTGTTGATTGTTAGCTGGTCGATAGCCTAGTGTTGAAGCGAGCTGAGCCAATGTGCCGTGTTTTGCACAACTGCTTAATTACAAGTGTGGTAGCACCAACAGTGTTTACAAGTACTTATGTACACGTCAGCACACAGTTCTCGAACGAGTGCTCTATTTCATCAAAACACACACTGCTCGTATGATAAACCGTGACAACTTATGTCTGACCATGCCATATTCATGAAAAAACTAGTGAGGAGCATCTGTTTCAGCAACAATTAGGATGGTTCTCACATGATTCACGGGCACACAAAAGTAGCAGTAGTTCCCATAGATGGATTCAAACAGAGTATTAGCCCCAGAGGGGTCGATAACAGGCAATGTTCAGATAATTAGACACAATCCAAACTAATATTAAACACTAGCTGGGGCAACTATTTCATGCCTCGATCTAATTTGGGCTGGACACAAGACGGACCTTGACATGAACATCATCGAGGACGTCCCGCAACAGCTCAATCCTGTGAACCTTCATGAAGACAACCTTGTGGCCTTGCCACTGATAAACCTGTTTGTGGACGCATGCCACGTCATCTTCCTGCGTAAGCTGGACAAGAACAGTATGCCTCACAAACAAAGGTGTAGCTTTGAACTTCTTGCACTTCAGTACACCCAGTACAACACGCCTGACAACAGTGAGGCTGGAATACAACTATCCATTGGTATAACTGCAAATGGCTTCCAGGATCCAAAAACCTAAGAACTCTGTTTTCCCAGTGCGTATATTCAGGTCATCCGCCTCATAGCGAGTGACATGTACAACCACACAATCCTTGTCTGCATCAGGGTTCTAATGGAAACAGAAACAAATTCTGAATTACTTTTCAGTATAAGAAACACAAGTTATTTAAACCACTATGTATAGCATGGCATCGAAGCTAATAAAATTTTGCATTATTAATCACCACATACTTAGATGAAAAACCACAATCGAGATCGGCAAAGAGGAAAATCACCTTGGGCAGCTCAGCAGGGGGGGGCACATCCTCGAAGGGGGAAAACTGCTCCTGCAGTGCCACGGGGGCTGTAACCACAAACGGGGCGTTGACCATCTCAGTAGAGGCCATGAGCGTATCTCTGGTCGGCTCAATGGCTGCCTCCATCTTCTTGCAGCTCTCTGTCTCGTGGGGATCAGCCTCTCGTGTCTGCTCCAATATCGGCAGATCTTTGCCTGGTTCTCCTTGGTCCATCATGAAACCAACGAATACTAGGAGACCACTGAAAGGAAAACACAATCGCAATGACAATGAAACAAAAAAGAGAGTGATGATCGGTTACTCCTTTGCGAAAGTTCTTTTTTTCTCTGAACGAAAATATACCAACATCACGGATTTGCTTACCTTCCCTTCATTAGGAGAGAAGAACAGTGGCAGATGCGAGTGTTGCCTTTCTTGAAGACGGTGAGGGAGAAGGGGATTCGGCGAAGAGTGAAATGATGGTTGCTTCATCCGTCAAACTTAGACCGTGGGGAGGTGGGGTTTTGTGATACGATGGCTCGTTACTGCCGCGCTACGACCGGGGTGACTCTCCGCCTGCACACTGCCTTCTAATTTGTTGGATGGCATTTGGGCCCGCGCGCTGCATGGCCCGCATGTCGGTGAACAAAAGTATAACGACATTCAGTAGAGAGAGACGTTTCAATGACCTAGGAGCCAGAAGCGGTAGAGTGTCTCCACTGTACTAGTAGTAATTGTTTTTCTGGGTAGCTGCAGAGTGTCTCCACTGTACTAGTAGTAATTATTTCTCTGGGCCCAAGACAAAACAGCCCATCCACACTAGTAAATAGTAAAATCAATTCAAAAGCCCTATATTTACTGAATGAGAGGCGCTACCCACACCCAGCACACCGCCCCCCAAACAAACCTGGGTGCTCTTCTTCCTCCTCGCTCCCACCCACCTCATGTGAGCTTGCTCCACTCGTACCCCCAAATTCCTCAGCTCACTCCTACAGAAAACCCCAGCACCCTTCTTCCTCACTACTACAGAAAAAACCTCAGCTCCCCTTCTTCTTCACTCGCGCTACAACTAGGCTCGTCATTCGTTGCTCTGCTCAAATCCGTGAGCGCGATGCGACACCCTCGAGGAAAATGGAGTCGGTTGACCCCAGCGCCAAGAAGATGAGGCTCCCGCCAGTGGCGACGCCTGTTGTAGATCCCGCACCCTGCAGCTCAGGGAGAAGCGGCAACCCCGCCCTCACCGGATCCCAGGAACCCATATAATCTCGGGTGGACCGCATCAGCGATCTCCCGGACGCTGTCCTTGGGGAGATCATCTCGCTTCTCCCCACCAAGGATTGCTATCGCACCCAAGTGCTCTCAATTCGGCGGCTCCCTCTATGGCGCGCCGTGCCCTTTAATCTCGATTGTCGTCAGCTATCTCTCTTCAATGATTTTGAAATCCCTAGAGCCATCATCTCCTCCCACCAGGGCTCCGTTCAAAGCCTCTGCATCCCGTCATGCTACCTGAGCAAGCATACCATGCCCTGCACGGTGGACGCCTGGCTGAAATCCCCTGAATTCACAAAACTACAGCTGCTTGAGTTCTACTATTCCCCTGGAAATCACATACCACATACCGAACGCCATGAACTTGTGCCCTCAGCACCGATGTCCATCTCATGATTTTCCTCCTCTCTCCACACCACCACCTTTGCCCTGTGCTACCTACCAGACAATCTGATACTAAACCTTCGACTCCCATTTCTCAAGAAACTTTCACTTGTGCGGGTTTGTATATCGGAGGCCTCATTACACATCATCATCCACTCCAGTTGCCCTGCCCTGGAGTGCTTGGTGCTTGTTTTCACAGTTAGAATCAGTTGTCTCCAAATAAATTCGCCTAACCTTGTAAGAATTGGGATTTCTTTTGATGGAAGGCAGCTCATCATCCAAGATGCCCCTTCACTTCATAGGTTGATCCTTGATTCTAGTTATTCACCGTTGCAAATAACCGTCCTCTCTGCGCCTAAACTGGAGACCTTGGGTGCAATACATGATCTCTGTGCTCATTTCAATATGGTGTTTGGCTCCACAGTTCTTCAGGTACTTTATATTATCATCTGCACTTGTAACCATAAGCTGCATTTTAAATTTCTGCCCATAAGTTATATATCATCTTGGAGTACACATTTTGTACTAATATTATGTTCTATGCTCAATGAAGAGTTTCTCCATGGATGGCCTATCAATGGTGCTGGATTCTATCAAGATCTTATATATCCAAATGAATAGTTTTGATCTGAACAAGATTATTGGCTTGCTGCAATGCTTTCCATGTCTGGAGAAGTTGTATATAAAGGTGATAATTTCACGCACATTGGAATCCCGCATATAGTGTACTAGAATTAACCGTTCAGCTGTTGCTCTTTCGGCACTCTTGTTTTAGACCTTAACTGTTTTCAATATTCATGTCTACTTAGGCAACATGACGGGGTAAGAAAGTTATAACCAATCGGTGGATTCGTAAGCATCGGGATTTTCTCACTTCTCATGAGATTCGATTGAAGACAATAACGCTAGAACGATATGTAGCCAACCGTGCAAACACTAGATTTGTCACATTCTTCCTACTGAATGCGAGGTTACTATTGTCCATCAGGATTAAGTTTATCAGCAGCATGGTTTTGATGGATGGGTATGTCGAAGAGCAAAAAAGGAGTTTCAGGTGGGCGAAAGAGCATCTGAACATGCCGGGCTTCTATTTACAACATATTGTGGTCATAATCCAGTAAATTCTACGACCCAGGATGTTCATTCTATGGACCTGACCGATCCATTTGACTGTGACTGCTGAAAACAGTGCTGGAGTTAGATGTTGTTGCCCTTTTCAATCTGGTTTTTTTTGTAAACCTGATGAACAATTAACCCTTGTGCTTTTGTACAGTTTGTAAGATGGAGTTAGATGTTCCTGCCCTTTTCAACTCGGCTATGACTATCATATTTTCTTTGAAACAAGGCAAATGGCTTGCCATTCGTTTAATTTAGAGTGAAATATTGTAACAAATCCCAACCAAGGGAAATAACATCATTCTCGCCGGCTGCTTGAGCTCAGTGTGCATTACAGAAGCCAAGTGATTAGCCTCCACCAGCACCCACAAACTTATTTCAAACTGACACATCAAATGGGCTGTAAATTTTCATAGGAAAGGCTGCATGACCGTGATAGATTTGGATTCTGACATTTGGGACCCGCGAGGAAATAGCCTATCCAAGGTGGTGTCGACTTACTAGCCAGTCAACAAACGATTCTGCCTACCAGCCGTTGGATTGACATCCAACATCTGTCGTGTATCTTCTATCTCTTGTCTTCTTCCTCCAGCCGCCCAAACCGAACCACCCCGTCGGCTTCGCCTGCTCCCGCATCCCATGGCTAGCTGCGCGTCTGCCGCCCTACCGTACGTACCATCCAACATTGGCTAGTCCCTCCTTCTATTCCCCCACACGTCCTGTTATTCTTCGGCGACGTCAGACCCAACAAGCACCCGCACCCGAACCAGTCAACTCTCGTACTCCCCTCCGCGTGCGACTGGACCAGCGCATCTTCCACGGCTCCTGTTCATTCCGTCCGAGGCCTCGCCATCATCCTTCGCCTTGCGGCCTTGGTTCGCTCGCCGTGTGCGGTGTGCCGCCCTCTTGCATTGTCAAAATCATCAACAACCGAGAGGAACAAGGAGATGACTGTACGTGGAGAGGATGACAGTAGGGACGCACCAGCATCATGGCAGTACGCAAGCAAGTGCCTGTATATTACAAGCCCAAAAATATGGTTCCTCCTAATGGTTGGACATCTGGGGCTCACGCCATTGTCAATGTAGTCAATAAAGGAGAGAATTACACTACGAGCGGCTAACACCAGGGACCAAGCAGGTCGCACAGTTTTTTTCCTGAGGAACAAGCAGTTGTTATTTATACTAGTTTTAGCGACGGATCAGGGTAACAACAGGGCTGTGTGGGGGCTGTGGCCCGTCTAGCCAGGGTTTTATTTATGTTTACCACATCACGAGCCGAGTTGTGTTTTTTTCTTGCTGAAAATGGCTAGCCCAGTTCTATTTTTTAAAGAAATACCCAAACAAGGCCTACTTGCTTTATCGGCCTTGCTGGGCTGCAAATCTTTCAAGACGAGGAGAGTTTCATTCGGTTTGCCCCGAATTGGGTTGTACATTTTTAAAACACATCAAACGGGGAATTAGTTTCAATTTTTTTCATTACAAGATTTTAAATTCCATTGATTTTTATGCATGGACAATTATTTGGATTTTATATTTATATAAATTATTTTTCAAAATAGTTTGAATGTGAATCGATATTTCTGGATTAAAAACATTTGACCGCACCGAAATATGCAAAATTCCGTATACTTTTTAACCGTGGCCACAATATGGGGTGTAATGCTAACAAAAAGAAGATGGGCTCCAAAAAAATAATTCAGAATTAGCAAATGGGATGTACATTATTAGAAATAATGGCAGATGGGCTATATGTTGTCTTCCACAGATTTGAGGCTGGCTTCTGCGCCTACTACAGGTTGACGCGTATGCTTTCATAAAAAAAAGGTTGACCCACACACAATGCCTTGTCAACTTATTCAACACATGAGAGCAGTGACCGTTGGATGTCCATCCAACAGCTGTCGTGCTTCTTCAATCTTTGCTCTTTGAGGGAGTCCTGGACTAGGGGGTGTCCGGATGGCCGAACTATCATCATCTGCCGGACTCCAAGACTATGAAGATACAAGATTGAAGATTTCGTCCCGTGTCCGGATGGGACTTTCCTTGGCGTGGAAGGCAAGCTTGGCGATACGGATATGTAGATCTCCTACCATTGTAACCGACTCTGTGTAACCCTAGCCTTCTCCGGCGTCTATATAAACCGGATGGCTTTAGTCCATAGGACCAACAACAATCATACCATAGGCTAGCTTCTAGGGTTTAGCCTCCTTGATCTCGTGGTAGATCTACTCTTGTAATATCCACATCATCAATATAAATCAAGCAGGACGTAGGGTTTTACCTCCATCAAGAGGGACCGAACCTGGGTAAAACATCATGTCCCTTGTCTCCTGTTACCATCCGCCTAGACGCACAGTTCGGGACCCCCTACCCGAGATCCGCCGGTTTTGACACCGACATTGGTGCTTTCATTGAGAGTTCCTATGTGTCGTCGCAATCAGGAGGGATGCCTTTTCCCGTCTTTAAAGACGGCGTCGTCGTCAAAGGAGCTTTGGCCACCGGCCAAACTATCCGGCTAGGCGGTTTTCTTATGACCGCCTGTTCGGCCGCCGCTCCGACAATGACCTCTCAGGTCATCAAAAGCGGTCTTCACGTCAACTCGGAATTTGCCGAGCAGCTAGATCCGATGGAGCTCTCCTCCGTAAATGAGCTCTTGGATCGCATCGCCGCGCTAGGGGTCGCCACAGACTATGATCAGATTGGGCTTAAAACCGATCTGAGAGAAATTAACTCTCCCTAGGCCACCCACCACGTTGTCGTGGTAGAGGAACAACGCGGCGACTCTTCTTCTATGTTAAAAACCATTTATGTTCGGATTCCCGATCCCTTCATGCCGGATTCCTGCAGAGGGACGGATGTCAATCAAGTACTGAACCTAAAGTCAGGCATCAGACCAGATTTGTTGGATAACATCCAGCAATCCAAGGTTCCAAATCCAGAAACTTCTCGGCCTTTGAGCCTCAGATCAACATAACCTACAAACCACGGCGAGCTATAAAGTCGCAAGTTTTGGCTGACTTCATCGCCGAATGGACCGAAGCCAAACTCCCTAAAGAGTACGACGCATACTCCAATTGGATCATGCATTTCGACAGCTCCAAAATAGTGGTTGGCTTGGGGGCTGGCGTAGTCTTGACGTCCCCAACCGGAGACACAATCCAATACGTACTTCAAATAGTGTACACGGACTCCAACGACGCAGCCGAATACGAGGCCCTTCTACATGGTTTCTGGATGGCAATCTCCATGGGTATTCAACGCCTAGAGGTGCGCGGGGATTCAAACCTCGCAATATCCCAAGTAAATGGAGACTTTGACGCCAAGGATCCGAAAATGGCAGCCTACCGTAACGCCGTCCTAAAAATGTCAGCTCGGTTCGAAGGACTCGAATTCCACCATGTAGCCCGGGATAATATCCAGGCAGCAGACGTGTTGGCACGCATCAGCGCAAAACGCGACGCCGTCCCTCCAAACATCTTCCTGGAGCGGCTCTTTAATCCATCCGTATTATGGGAAGAGGAGTCCGGAAATAACAACCCGAAACCGACTGCACCACCCAACACAGAACATTCTGACACAACCGATGGCTCAGCCAATGAAATAACACCTTCAGCCCACGAAATAATGGCAGTAATTGCCCCATGGACGGAACCATTCCTAGCCTACTTAATCAGGCAGGAACTTCCCGAAGACCAAATTGAGGCCCGCTGCATAGTTCGGCGATCTAAAGCCTACAAGGTCCATGAGGGAGAACTTTATAAGAAAAGCACAACCGGAGTCCTTCAAAGGTGTATCTCCGAAGAGGAAGGGTGAAATCTCCTGGCTGAAATTCACGCCGGACTCGGCGGGCATCCCGGGCCCTTGTAGGCAAGGCCTTCCGTACAGGATTTTATTGGCCGACAGCCCGGGCAGATGCTCAGGACTTAGTCCAACGATGCGTCGGTTGCCAGCTCTTTGCTAATCAAAGCCACATGCCACCCACCTCCCTCAAAATTATACCCACCACATAGCCGTTCGCGGTCTGGGGGCTTGACATGGTTGGACCCCTTAAAGGGGGAACCCACAAGCACAAATACTTATTGGTCATGGTGGAGAAATTCACCAAATGGATAGAGGCCAAGCCGGTTAAAACGGCAGAATCCGGACCTGTGATAGACTTCATATCCAGGGTAGTACACCATTTTGGCATCCCCCACAGCATCATCACTAATAACGGCATGAATTTCACAGCCGACGAGGTCAAACTCTGGTGCAAAAACATGGGCATCAAGCTCGACTACGCTTCAGTCTACCACCCTCAAACCAACGGTCAAGTGGAACGAGCAAACGGTCTAATCATGAGCGACATTAAACCCAGATTAGTGCGGTCCCTCACGGAATCTAACACACATTGGGTAGAGGAGCTCGACTCCATACTCTGGGGGCTGCGGACCACGCCAAACCGCACTACCGGATTCACACCATTTTTTATGGTATACGGCGCTGAGGCGGTTTTGCCCTGCGATATAATTCATGAGTCACCTCGTGTGCGCATGTACGAAGAAAGAGAAGCCGAGTTGGATCGGCAGGACAGTTTGGACGCCTTAGAGGAGGAGCGCGGTGTGGAAAAATCCCGTTCCGCATTCTATCAGTAGTAGGCTTGAAGATATCAAAGCATAGAAGTACGGGCCAAAACTTACAACATTGGCGAGCTAGTTCTACGCCTGCCGGACAAGAAAAAGGACAAACTTAAGCCCAAATGGGAAGGTCCCTTCATCATCGACCAAGTCCTTACCGGTGGTGCATACCGTCTACGCAACGATTCTAACAACCGACTCGAGCCAAACCCATGGAACGCAGCCCGTCTCCGAAGATTCTACGCTTAGCGCCGGACTCAGAGTTCGTCTACTTTCTCCATCCACCTTTCATATTTTTTCGCTGTCTTTGTTTTCCCTCCTTTTTCCTCCCTCTTTCAGTACAAGGCTTTTTGAGGGCTGATCTGCGCTTTGTTCGCACTCACTTGATGTGCTACTCGCACTCGTTATACTTGGGGGCTTCTTTAACAGAAGCTTATTTATATGGGCTTCATGCCCAACACATGTGTCATACTTCCGCATGTACATTTTACTCACCATTATATGCATCGATATGACTTAAGTTTTGGCCAAGCTGGGTTGCCTGGCTCCTGTGCTTACCCCTACGTTCCCGATTGTTCGGCTAGGAGGTAAAGGGAGCACCTCTGCGATTGTTACTGCCGGATCAGCCGGATGTGTACCTCAGACTGGGTGAAGCCGAAAGCTAGCGTTCTTAAGGGAATATTCGGTAGGTGACCTGAAAGATGATTTATTACTTATGTATTTCTCTGCCCCCAGATGCTTTTCTGCTCTTTTCGCAGTCTGGACATGCACTTTAGGGCATGCCTCCCAGGGAAAGGAACCCCTAACGGAACTATTCTCCCTGGAAGATGTTTCTTACTAACCATGTAATATAACATAGCTAGTTGGGCACTTGTCTGATAAAGCACTTATGACCCCTACGCCTTGTCTCCATGCATGCCCCGGTTTTTGTATAACCGTCAGGGTATTCGGACACACTCCGGACTGTTGGGTCTCGAGGTTGAAGCGAAATGGTCCGCAAAGACAAACGATCTACAATCCGGCTAGAAGGCATTTTACATGTCATTTTAAATTACATCGTCAAACTGACTGATTGTACTCCTCTTCAATCCCATCTAACAGGCTGTCTAATTTACAGTCCCGTTGGGAATATTTCGCGGCCAACTCTACTTGGCCGTACATCAGGCTCACAGGGATCTCCTTTCCATCGGGCCCCACAGGTCCGACCTCGGCCATGTGGTTTGGATCAGCCCTCGTGTACCGCGTCTTCACCATGGCCCAGGCCCCCCTGGCGCCTTGACGGTAGGCAGATATCTTCCACAGACGAAAACACTGCCGTACTCCCTGAAGCTTCTCAGAAAGCCCTCCAAGACCCTCGGGTGGGGAGACGGAAGGCCATAAGGCCTGAACGACGCCGCTCATCGCCTGCCGAACACGTTCGTGCAGTTGCAACAGCTCGGGAAGAGGGTCTCCCGTAGAACCAGGCATCTCCTCCGCCGGACGACCCGTGAGCACACCTACAGATACATTTCTGTCAATTGACTTCCTCGCCGAACTCTTCTTTTCAAAAGAGTTTGCTCAAGCACTTACTGTAAATGCCGCGATGAAGCCGTCGATTCTCCTTTACGGAGTTAGACAGCTGGAACCGAACACCTTTTAGTTCTTCGCCCAGCTGGGTGTTGGCATCTTGGAGTTTGTTCCTCTCCTGCTGCACCCTTGTAAGCACCTTCTCGCCGGCCTTAAGCTGGCGCAGCAGATGTTGCTTGTCCGGATCTAGTCCGGCACCCTCTGCAATATTATTGTCAGATCATACACACACGCCGCACTTCATAAACTACTTCTCTTTTTGAAATATGAATTACCAGAGGGGGTCTCTGTGGCTCCCCCGGCAGCGGCTAGTGCGGCCTCAAGTTGGGCCTTGCATTCTTGAAGCTCCTGGGACAGGTGGGTATTCTTCTCTGTAAGATCCTGCATAACAAATGATCCTTAAATCAGTTAGGTTAACTATTTTATGTCTCGGGGGCTACTGGCATATATAACTATTAAAATTTCTCACCCGTATGTCTTTTACATACTGCTCCGTGGCTCTGGTTAAACCATCTTGAGCAGCACGGAGGTGCGCGTCTCCCGCATTAAAGGCATTCAACGTCTCCGGCGAGCGCTCTTTCTCCTGGAAGAATCATGAGCATTAATATACCTCCCAGGAGTCTTTCCCTTAAAAGACAACGGTGCGCCATACCTTTGCGGCGACGTTTCGATTCGCACCGCACTCCTCTTCCGCCTGCTGGGCCGCACTGACCCTGGTTGGTCAATCGCCGCGGGCTCGACTTCCCGCTGTAAAGGCACATCCTGCGAAGCACCGTTGGTACACGGTGGTCAGAAATAAGCATTAAAAAAGTAACGTAGGACTTCGGTCGTACTCACCTGGGAAGCCGGAGACAAACCGGGGTAGTCAGCCGTAATGGCGACTAGAGCATTGTCTATGCTGAGCTGGTGGAACACCCCGTCAATCAGTTCCACCATTATGTCCGGATCCTCTCCGGAGGCCGGATCAAGGGATCTTCTCAGATCCTCGGGTTGTGGAGTCAGGCTTTCTATGCCCTCCACATCCCGGCGCAGTTCCTGCGTCGAAATCATAAAGTAAGACACTTATCTTTGAAAGCACGGATCAGATATATAAGCGTCCGCTTACCTAGCTCCGAGGGTTATTCATGGAGAATCCATTCAATGGACTCATGCGGAGGAAGTCCTCCTTCTCCCCCTTGTACAAGTCGGACAGGATCTTCGCCAGATCGGCGGTCGATCCCGGCCCCTTGCGGCCATGACGGGTGGAGTCATTCTCCCCATTGAAATCCCACATGGGGTGGCCCCTATATTGGAGCGGCTGCAGCCCTCGCATAATGCATGTGGCCATGACTCCAATCATGGTTAATCCAGAATGGGCCAGTAACCATATCCGGCCCATCAGATATTGGGCGCTCCTATCATCCTCCCGTTGAGGGCTCCGCGGGCACCAACTCAGGCGTTTCTTCAGAGGAGCGTTGCTAAACTCCGGGAGGCCGATCCGAACTGGATCCGGCAGCGGGGCATCTTCCATATAGAACCACTCCGAAGGCCAGTCTTCGGACGCCTTCTTCGGGGTTCCGTGTAGATATCCGGTCCCGGCGATGCGCCATATTTTGGCTCCGCCCACTTGATATATCAACCCCTCGTGAGAATGGGGTACGAGGCAAAATAGTCTCTTCCACAACGCAAAATGGGGCTCGATGCCCAAGAATAGCTCGCAAAGAGCTACAAAACCCGCGATGTGCAAAATGGAGGCAGGTGTGAGGTGGTGAAGTTGGAGTCCATAAAACTCCAGGAGCCCCCGGAGAAACAGATGTATAGGAAATCTGAGTCCCCTTATTAGGTAGGGGACGAAGCATACCCGCTCTCCTCCGGAGGGATTGGGGACGCTCTCCGCCTGCTTCCCACCCTTGTAGGTGGCCAGTCCGGCTCGAACCGGAAGCATAAAGGCCGGGGGAAGGTATCCCTCTGCTTGGAGCGTCACTAACTCGCTATGCGGGACTGAGCATCTCCTCCAGTCTCCTGGCTGAGGACTGGGAGCGCGAGAAGAGGAGCCACGTCGACTGTCCATGTTGGAATGGATATTTGTCAGATGCGCTTCGATGAGTACTTGCGGGAGGAGGATGGTGTGATTCAGATCTGGATCCTCGCCTCTCTTATAGGCAGTTTATTCGCGCAGCTGGGGGGGGGGGTAAAATGTAAAAATACCCTGGCTTTTCGCATTCATACGACACGTGGAAGAGGGCCATTATTGGACGTGGAAGCCAAGGAGCACAACATTTATGAAGAAACCGGACACTATTCGGCAAACACATGGAACATGGAGGAGAAGCCGCCTTGCAAATGCCGAAGACAACATACGTGTCGGACTTGTCGTCATTGAAGCCTGGTTCGGGGGCTACTGAGGGAGTCCTGGACTAGGGGGTGTCCGGATAGCCGAACTATCATCATCGGCCGGACTCCAAGACTATGAAGATACAAGATTGAAGACTTCGTCCCGTGTCCGGATGGGACTTTCCTTGGCGTGGAAGGCAAGCTTGGCGATACGGATATGTAGATCTCCTACCATTGTAACCGACTCTGTGTAACCCTAGCCCTCTCCGGTGTCTATATAAATCGGATGGCTTTAGTCCATAGGACCAACAACAATCATAGCATAGGCTAGCTTCTAGGGTTTAGCCTCCTTGATCTCGTGGTAGATCTACTCTTGTAATACCCACATCATCAATATCAATCAAGCAGGACGTAGGGTTTTACCTCCATCAAGAGGGCCCGAACCTGGATAAAACATCGTGTCCCTTGTCTCCTGTTACCATCCGCATAGACGCACAGTTCGGGACCCCCTACCCGAGATCCGCCGGTTTTGACACCGACACTCTTCATGCTCCAGCCGCTCAAACAAGCGCCGGCGGTACTGCCTGCTCCCTCCTCCCGCGGACGGCTATGCTGCCGCACAGGCCTCACGGCCCCACCGTACTCCCGTCACTGGACTAGCCATCCCTCTACTCACCCAAACCTGTTGTTATTCTACGGGGACGGCATACGAACCAGTAAACCCTCGCACTCCTCCGCGTGGGAAACAACTGCAGGGTATTCATTGGCTCCGTGTCATTCCCTTCCTAGGCCTCGCTGTCGTCCACCGCCCTGGTGCTCTCGGCGTGGCCTGGTAACCGTGGTCAATGAATGACATCCATCAGAAGTGGACTATACGTGGAGAGGCTGACAGCTGGGTCCACGGCCGCACGTAAGGAAATGCCTCCTTATTACATGCAAAATAATTATTCCTCCACCTAACAGCTAGGACCCACAGGAAGGGCCTCTGTATTTTGCGAAAAACAGTTCCCCCCGCTGACAGGTCAGACCCACCAGCTATATCTTCGCACGCAAGGAAGTGCCTCCTTATTACGCCCAAAAAAATGAATACCCCCTGCTAGCTGGGACCCACCATATTGTCGGGTTGACTTGTGGGCCTACTAATACAACAGGGACAGAGGGCTTTGTCAACTTAGTCAATACTCCAGTGACCGTATGATGTCCATCCAACGGCCATAGTGCTTCTTCAACCTCTGGTCTTCTTGCTCCAGCCGCCCAAAGCAGCGCCGGTCGTGACGCCTGTTCCTGCCTCCCGTGGCCGGCTGTGCTACCACGGAGGTCTCACTGCCCCCATACTACTCCCACCACTGGCCAGGCCATCCCTCCACTCACCCACACCCCATGTTATTCTGTGGCGACGGTAGCCACACACCGCAGCCGAACCAGTGAACCCTCATACTCCTCTCCGCGTGGGCATCCACTGTCGTGTCTTCCCCAGCTCCATGTTGTCCCCTTCCTAGGCCTCGCCGTCATCCACCGCCGTGGTGCTCTCGGCACGGCATGGTCAACGTGGTCAAGGAACGACTTCCATCGGACGTGGACTGTACGTCGAGAGGCTGACAGCTGGGTCCACGGCAGCAGCAAGGAAGTGCCTCCTTATTACACGGAAAATAATGATAGCTCCACCTAGCAGCAGGGCCCCACCAGACGAGCCACTGTATTTCGTGAAAAAACGTTTCCCCCCTGACTGCTGGACCCACCAGCTACATCTTCGCATGCATGGAAGTATGTGCAGGCCAAAAAAAAAGAATCGCCCCCTGACTACTGGGACCCACTAGCTACATCTTCACATGCAAGGAAGTGCCTGACAGCCGAGACCCACCTGGTCAAAGCGTACATAGCATTGTCATTCTGGTCGTGAATGTGTACGTACATATATACTGGTCGATGTAGAGGCGCACACGTAGCATGTACACGTACGTACAGCGGCCAGTGTGCAAGAAAGAAAATATGGCCACGTATGTGTACATACGGGTGGGGTCTCGAACGCCTACTTGCTCATACATATGGCTAGGGCTCGTGTACATGGCTGGGTCAGAACGGAATGTGTCGCCATGTTCATCGGGAGGGCTTGGATGGAACAGGCGATGGAAACGAGGCCTAGCGTACCGCAAAACAGAGGAAACGACCTTGTGTTCGACCGGCTGACGGTGTCCTGGACCAGAGGGTACTCACCACGTCGTCTCCCGATCGGTTGGATTGGGTCGAGGACCCCCATGGCCGTTTACTCATGGGCCAGTTCGGACAGCCAAAGTATACACAAGGAAGATTCTACAAGACTTGGTGATCAAGACAAGGACTCGTCCCCCACCGGCGTATTCTCCTAGGACTCTTGTTATCCTAGGCCTCTGGTACATTATATAAACCGTGGCCAGGCTAGTTGATAGGTTGTGACATTACTCATCATACCTCTAGGGTTTAGACCACAATATATGATCTCGAGGTAGATCAACTCTTGTAACCGCTATACTCATTAAAGTCAATCAAGAAGCATGTAGGGTATTATCTCATCAAGAAAGCCTGAGGCTGGGTAAAATCCCGTGTTCATGTTACCATTGATCCTAAGACACACAACTTGTTAACCCCTACCAAAGATCCGCCGGTTTTGACACTGATATTGGTGCTTTCATTGAGAGTTCCGCTGTGTGATCGGCAAAAGGATCAATGGCTCGACTGCAGGTCAACTACGATGTCGGCTTCTTCGTCACCAGCTTGACTGGTCACCTTGGCTTGACCGAGGACTGCGCCCTACCTCCGATCATCATGTTCGGATAAGGGCCTTCATCAACATCAACTCCGGTCTCTATCAAGATCATGGAGGAGTCATCCATGGAGCTCGGGGGCTCAACATCAATATTGCCCTCGGGCAACCATGCTATTTTTCTGGAGAACAAACTTGTATCCGCCGCCACTGCCTCCTCGAGTGTCGCCTAAACGATTGCTTCGTTGGAATTATGCGGAATTAAGTCTACAACAACTCTGCAAAATTTCGTCGAGTTCCGATGGAGGAATCTCCGGCAATCTCCGATATACCGGAGCCCTGTTGAATCTGGATGAGAATCCAGACGAGGTTGGAGCATGGTGTCCAGCATCTAGCTCGGACGTCCTTTGGAATATCCAACCGTTGGTCGGCTGTGGAATTCCCATATCCATCACCTTCCAAAAATTCAGCTTGATCCGACCGTCCAAAGTCCGGGAAAATTCCGATTAGTGCATCACTTTTCCGATCTGTTTTCTGCGCGAGAACGAATCCGACCCGAGTTCATCTTCTTTATGAACGGGATTTCGGACATCCTTTTTGAAGGAAGTTTTCATATGGGGTATTTTGTTTTATTCTCAAACACATCTCATTAATATTAAAAGTATTTTTACAATACGATCTTCACCATCGTGCCAGTGTCAAACCGGCCCGACGACATCACTCCATGGCGGCTGACCTGCGCTAGACACGTCGTCGCTTTGTTGAGCCAAGCTTAACTTCTTCGGATCATCATCTCAGCCAGCCGAACAGTAGTTCAGCATCGCGAAGGATAAATCGTCACCAACATCGCCGCCCCACGGATTACACGGAGCGGGCACACCGGCATCGCCGCACGCTCACTTCATCAAGCCAGCATTGACCACGTCACAAGCTACGACCTGCATCAGCATGGCCTAACCTTTGCTTCGTCGAGCCGATGTCCATCACGCCGAACTACTTCAACACCTCGGCTGACACATCTCCTCACCGACCTGCTCCGTCTCCTCGCCTGGACTGGGGGCTTCGTCATCCCTTCAACTTATTTCGGAGACTTCGGCGTCACCGGCCGACCAGCTTCATCACATTAGCTAGAGCACAGGCTTTGCCTCGGCGAGCCAACCTTTTCCAGCATCGTCATGCCTTCGCTTCATCACCCATCAGGCAATGGGTGTGCGGATCGAGTCCCAATTTTGGGAGTAACCTTTCTTCGAGCCGCTAGAACAAATAAGCCAGGTGTTGTTAATCCCAGCAATTTTTGCTTGTTTGGGTTTCTTTTTCCCAAGGAATTATTACTCTGCTTTGTTCCATCATCTACGCATAGGCCTATCAAATGGTGGCCGCATTAACGATCATCGCGTGGTGGTTCGGTTAGTTTCCGTACATAGTTCGGCGAACACTGTATCTGGAACTTGGACCGACCTATGAATTCGGGCTTTGCCACGCCTTTACCACATCAGGCCCTGCATCGACATTGACCTCAACGCTCAGGCCATATCTCTTTCATTATTTACTTCGCTTGTATTAAATAAGTAGAAGAATTTTTTTATATACATTATTATCTTTATTTGTCATTACTTTTGGTTTGCATTATTTTATCTGTGCAGCCAATTGACTCAGACTGAGCCGCGCTGTCGCCTCCTTCGACCGAATTGTGTTGTCGCCTTGGCGCGCCGGCCTACTCCACTACCGCGGCTGGACTGAGGGATTCATCTTCTCGTAATGCCGAACTCTCTGCTCGGCACCTGGGGACCAGCCTGAGAGGCTGGAACCTTGTCCCGCGTCAAGATCAGACCGCGTCATCAATGCCGAACACATTAACTAGCTAAGTTGCTTTCATGCTCAAAACTTTCATTTTAAATTTTGTTCGGTTCGACCAAGCATTATACTTCTTTGGCAAAAAGTTGTTTGTAAGAAAATTCCTTGTCATAACTTTGTTTGTGACACACAAATTCAAATACCCCGTTTATTTGGGGGCTTCCTTTGTGAAGTTTTTTCTCTTGCATATGATTATACTTGTACGGCTTCCTTCCTTGTTCGTGTATTACACCACAATATGCATCATATTGACTTAAGTGTTCCGCAAGCTGGGTTGTCTGGCTCCTGTGCTTACCCCTACATTCCCGATTGTTCGGCTAGGGAGTAAAGGGAGCACCTCTGTGATTGTCACGACCGGGTCATCCGAGCTCTGACCTCAGACTGGGTGAAGCCGAAAGCTAGCGCTCTTATTGTTTTCAATCATGGTCGGCACACAATGGAACTCACGATTACAAAAATTCTATTGCACAAGTCTCATAGTAACAATGAGCAACCGAAGAAAGGTATCGATGGAGGTACTATTTTGTTTGAAGATGCTTCTTACACTTCGTTAGTAATATAGCATAAGTTCCCTGAGCACGCTTTGTCTGTTACAGCCTTATGGCCTGATTGCCTGGTTACCGGAAACACCGTCGATATTCTTGACAGGTGGAGTACATAACACTTTTTGGTGTTTGACCGAAGAGGGAGAAGCCGACGGTCGGTTAAGACATGTTCAATGTTCGGGTGAACACAGATATGATATAAGTACTTCGGTACATACAATCATTATACATATAATTCTTTTACCCAAGTGACTTGGGGCCTCTTAAAATTCATATGAGCTGTTTTATAGTAAATGTGTTTTCTTCTTGGTCATTGCAAAGGGCTAACCCGCGTGAAATCTTGAGATCGGATATGTCATGTTAAAGCACGACAGAAGCACAATTTTTTTTCCAATTTTTGGATTGGCACCGAACACTTGATCTTGTTCAGACGTCAAGTTTTTACTGACGTTTTTTGGTTTTCCAAGCTTATGGCACTTTTAAACTATTTGTGTGTTTCCAGCATAAGTCTCACAGTGCAACGACGGACACCTTTAGGGATTCGACAAAATCATTCTCGGATATTACTATATATGCATCGGCTTCAAATTGTGTCTTCGGTCAATAGTTGGGTTGCCCGGCTCCTGTGCTTGCCTCCTACGTTCTGCTTTGTTTGGCTAGGTGTGCAAAGGGAGAACCACTTCGATTGTGCTTCCATCTCGCATGGTTAAGCACCTCAATGGAGATAACCGAAAACTGACTGTCACAATAAGCGTAAACTGGTCAGTGATCCGATGACTATGTTAAATGACGGTCCGTTCATAACATTGGCCGAAGTGTTTACAACTTGACCTCGGCTGTCGCCGAACACTAACTGGGAGTTCATAGCTAGCTTCCCCAGTTTAAAGCTCCTATGACTAAGTGAAAGTTATAAAGCCCGCATATGTGATTGCCTCATTCCCGCTAACACAACCGCCTTCGGGCACCGAGACATCGGCTAAGAGTTGTCTTGTTATTGCGGAAACATCCTGCGTAGTATCTACAAAGGGGTAGAAGCCAACGATGGGACACTTTCAACTGATAAACGGTCGCAACAGAGTCAAAATAAACATATCATCAGCATTTGTATTTAATATACAAGTGTCGCCTTCCGTAATCATCATTATAAAGCCATAAATATGCATCAATTTGACTTAAGATTTTGGCCCAGCTGGGTTGCCTGGCTCCTGTGCTTACCCCTACGTTCTCGATTGTTCGGCTAGGTGGTAAAGGGAGCACCTCTGTGATTGTTACTACCAGGTCATCCAAGTAAGTACCTCAGACTGGGTGAAGCCGAAAGCTAGCAATCTTAAAGGATCACATTGGTCGGAAACGACGGAAGTGAATTTTTTTTGTTTATTAATAACATAGAGTTCGGGAACTTTCCCTGAACTAAATCCTCAATATTTTCCTCCCACATTGACCGGAGGTGAGGTTTCATGATCATGATAAGCATGACGACCCAAAGAAAGGAACCAATAGCGAGACTATTTTCCTTGGAAGATGTTTCTTACATTACATAATATAACATATCTCTCCGTGTACCTTTGTTTATAAAACCGTATGGCCGGATTGCCTTGTTTTTCATAAATCTTTGCCCTTATGATGGCTTCATAAAGTAGGAAAACACTCCTCAGCAATTGGCCGAAGAGGTTGAAGCCGATGATCTGTCAAGAAAGTTTGGTACAATGCGGATCCGAGCATTAATGATGTAAAGTACTTGGATACATAGAGTCATTACACATAATTTGTGATTTTACTATGGATATCAATCCTTAATTCGGCTACCCGAGCCCGCATTAAGGCTCGGGGGCTACTGGGCTTCATGCTTATTATTTACAAATATTAAAGGGGCACATCGATCCCGTGATCTGGTGTTGCCACCCGACCAGTGTCTCAGGGGCTACTGAATATCCTATTCAATGCAGAAAATATAGAGTGCTTAGGGTTCGGCTTGACTGAACTATGCGCAAAACGCGTCTTCGGACAACAATAGGTACCATATGGACCTATCCGGCATCAAGATAATATATTACGACAACTTCTCAAGACCCTCTCTCAAGGGCCCATTCGCCGATCACTATTGTCTTTAGTGTATTACACAACGTTTCTATTCATGTGTATGCTGCCGAGCTAGGAGTTGATCCTCAGGCCGATTTCGCGCATCGACCTGAGTCTTAGGGGCAACTAGGATCGGCGGTTTCATGTTTCCCTTCAGGTGCATCTCATGTTTTAGACCGACACACAAACCTTGAGGGCTATTGGTTATATATCTTGGCAGAGAACAATTTGTGCCAATCAAAAAATCAGCCCGCAGTCACGGGTGGTGCACCACCTCGGAAGCAGTCCGGCATAAAGCTCGGGCGCCAGTGGCTGGCTCCATAGAGGGCATTTCCGGCATTAATCTCGACTAAACTCCTTCAACTTTTTGAACCAAGATGATCTATGACATCTCGGATACAGTCCGGCACTGGAGCTCGGATACAGTCCGGTGTTGGAGCTTGGACACAGCCCGGCGTTGGAGCTCGAATACATCGGGCGTTGGAGCTCGGAAGCAGTCCGACGTTGGTGCTTGGCTGCAAAAGATACCTCGAATGCAATCCGGCGTTGGAGCTCCGACGCAAGAGGACACTGCCGCCCGGGAATAACTTCAAACCTGAGGTGTGGCATAATAATAACAAGGCATTGATAAAGGCCAGAAACTTAAAGGGGCTCCTCGGATACCCGATGTGTAAACTCTTCGGATTTACTTCACAATACTCAAAATCGAGGACCCCGATACAGGCTTCCTCGGATACAAGATGAGAAGATTTGTTGAACCAGTTTTCAAGACCGACGATCGAACAGTTTGGAAGAATCGAG
This sequence comes from Triticum dicoccoides, assembly GCF_002162155.2. Taxonomy (NCBI): domain Eukaryota; kingdom Viridiplantae; phylum Streptophyta; class Magnoliopsida; order Poales; family Poaceae; genus Triticum; species Triticum dicoccoides. Next base: position 135,269,273 of record NC_041385.1, read on the forward strand.
GAGCATCCCCAAACTAGAAGACCGGTTCAGGGGGCTACTGATGGTGTCCTGGACCAGGGGGTACTCACCACGTCGTCTCCCGATCAGTTGGATTAGGCCGAGGACCCCCATGGCCGTTCACGGGCCAGTTCGGACAGCCGAAGTATACACAGGGAAGATTCTACAAGACTTGGTGATCAAGACAAGGACTCCTCCCCCACCGGCGTATTCTGCTAGGTCTCTTGTTATCCTAGGCCTCTGGTACATTATATAAACCGAGGCCAGACTAGTCGATAGATTATGACATTACTCATCATACCTCTAGGTTTTAGACCACAATATATGATCTCGAGGTAGATCAACTCTTGTAACCCCTATACTCATTAAAGTAAATCAAGTAGCATGTAGGGTATTATATCATCAAGAGAGCCCAAAGCTGGGTAAAATCCCGTGTTCATGTTACCATTGATCCTAAGACACACAGCTTGGGACCCCTACCCGAGATCCGCTGGTTTTGACACCGACACTGGCCATGTTCTAAAAGGGTCCTATTCATCGGGAGGGGTCTGGCGTACCGCAAAACCGAGGAAACGGACCTCCTACGGTCGAAACGGGGGTCCTGTTAATCGGGAGGGTTGTGGCGTACCGCAAAACAGACGAAACGGACTTGTGTTGGAGCGCTACGGTTGAAACGGGGGTCCTGTTCCTCGGGAGGGGTGTGGCGTACCGCAAAACGAGACTCCATGGGATACTGTTCATCTCCACCGTTGACCTCCTCCAGCCTCCACGGGCTACTGTTCATCCACCGTCGAACTCCTCCAGCCTCCACCTACGACTGTTCATCCATGGGCTCCTATTCATCCAGCCTCCACCGTGCGCTACTCCACGGGCTACTGTTCAACCACCCCTCTCCACGGGCTCCTGTTCAACCACCCCTCCACGGGCAACTGTTCATCCACCCTCCACCATCTACTGTTCATCCAGCCCTTTACGGGGTCGTCCTGTTCATCCAGCCCTCCACGGGGTCCTGTTCATCAAGCCCCAACCGGCTCGATCGATCGGGGTCCTGTTCATCTAGAGGCAATGCCACGGGGTCTTTTTCATCCACCCCAACCGCTCACTGTTCATCCAAACCCCCCTCCCTCTGCAACATTAACTGCTCATCCAAACCCCGTGCAACACTCACTATCCATCCAGAGGTAGCACCGATCGGCTTTAGTTAGTAGCAGTAGCGAAGGAATCGCTCGATCGCTCAGGTTCAGTAACACGTAGCCTGCAGTGCAATCGCTCAGGTATAGTTAGGCGACGCCTCGCTCGGGTTCAGTTAGAGCCCAACGCCTGCACACATGCACGTACGTGTATGAGAGAAACGCACATCGCTCGGCCCCCAACCACCCACCATAACCGGGAACTCGCCGAAATTTTCCTCGCCCTCGCTTCTACCACGATTTTTTCCGTCATGGACAGCCCAAAGAATGTCATGCAGAAGCGTCTCCAGCCCGCCCAGGATGAAAAGCCCATTTTCTGTCATGATTTTTTTCATAGAAGTAGTAGCCCACCACATCTATGATGATACCGGGTTGTATCACAATTATCGTCACAGAAGTGTCATAAGTATGACAGAAAAAAAATCCGTTCGGCCCAAAATGTCACGGATGTTTCTTTTTTTTGTAGTGTGGGTCTCCTCCCTCGCTATCGTTGACGGCCTAAACGCTTCCCTCCTCCCCTTCACCGGTGGAGGGGGGTACATACGGATCTATAACCAACGGTGAGGATAGAAAGACAGTGTTTTTTGAAGGGAGAAAGACAGTGTTACCACCGCTATCTTGTTTAGATCTGGAGAGGATGAGCATGTGTTAATAGAGCAACCCTAGCAAGCAAGTGTGGAGGCTCTAGCCTATATATACGTAGTGGGGTAGTTTTCCTTTTTCACTCCATCAAAACAATCGTTTAAAATTGTGTACTACTACATCTAGGTCACCGTTTTTTTAGTTGTTGATTGTTTTTCGATATAGCTACACGCTTATTCCAAGTGGTGTTACGGTGTGCCAAGTTGCACTTTGTATCGTTCAAGTCTGGAACAAGTCCCTCCATTAAATGAACAACCACCCCTCGTAAAAATTGTGAACAAGCCCATGGCTAAAATTATAGGAACGTGGGTTGCCCCAACATGCATTATTATTTATATTTTCTACTCCCTCCATTCCTAAATATAAGTCTTTTTTATTAGCCACACCTAAGACAAGAATCTTTTATTAGCAGTGAACCCCACATGTCATAGACACAAAAAGCATGGCAAGATTCCCTTAGACAAGCCAAAGTCTGTCTAACAATTTGAGCAACTCAAGTTAGGCAAGTGTGGCAAGTGTGGGAAAAATAATGTGGCAACATAAGACAAACATAGTCACAATCCAAACAGCCCGGTAATTTTTTGTGACATGCATGAACATTTGGTTAGTTAAATTTATAGTCAAAAATTGGCAAGGTGCATCAAATCAACACATGCAAGTATCAAAAGGAAAGTCACGTCATGCATGCATGCATTGTACTCCCTCTGTTTCCAAATATAAGTCTTTTTAGAGATTGCAACAAGTGAATACATACGAAGCAAAATGAGTGAATCTACACCCTAAAATATGTCTATATACATCCATATGTTGTAGTCAAATTGAAATGTCTGAAAAGACTTATATCGAGTGAAGTGCTTTGATGTGTTGCGTAAGTAATGCATCGGTAAATGCAAATTAATGAAATATATCGAGTGCAGTGCTTTGATGTGTCGCGTCAATTCATACAAGACCGAGAAGTTTGATTACTACAATGCCCTCTCCCTCGCAGACTGAGCTCCGGTGCCTAAACTGCACCTGCCTTTGGCTGCATGACAGGTGGGAAACCCACCTGTTGGGCCGCCTGTCATAGACGTAAAGGCAGGAGCAGTAAGTCAATGAAGCTGCGTCCCTCCCTCGCGCATGAGCATGGTGGCTGGCAGGACTAGTAGAACCTTTCGCTACACGCTATTCCTCCCGCACGAGGTGGACGGACATGCAGCAGTTGATTCGATACTGTAGAAGTAGTAGTAACATCATTGTTCGTCTTCTCGAAGAGGCGAAGAGCCAAACGCAACCCGAACGTGGCAGTTGTGAACGCTCGCGTAGCAGTCTTTGCGTAGGGGTGGGGCGTGGTGCGGTGACTTGGAGCATGCATATAGCCAGGCTCTTGCATGAGACAAAATTCCTATTTTAGCCCACTATTGTAGTACTAGTACTCACTAGTATAGCCCTTTAAACCGAAAAGGAGTATTTGCCTTTCTAGAGATTTGAACAAGTGACTAGACTACACCGCATGCAGTACTCCCTCCCTTCCGGTTTATAGGGCTCAAATCTCAAATCTCATCAACCAAGGCATTTTTTGATTGGAGGAATGTATCTTGTACTTTACAAAACTACCCTAATTAAACTCATGCATAAATTACATAGTTCTCTCGTTTTCCTCTCAACCTTGGTCACTATGCACAATATTGAGCACTCCTATATGACTAGCCGCTCTATCTACATGCGGGACATAAAAGCATCTGGGCTCGCATGCCATCCACCAAATCACAGTGAGGTGCTACAGTCGAGACTCACCGGTCATCCCGGTGAGGCCGTCATGACCCGTCATATCACAAAACCCACACCTTTGCCAGCAATGGTAAAGTGGCCTCGAAGTTGGACTGGACGAAGCAACCATCATTTCACTGGAATGCTCGTTGAAGCCCTTTCTCCCCTTTCTTGAAGAAAACCTCACTCTAGGCTACTCACTTCCGCCATTTTTCTTCTGTACCGATGAAGGAAAGGTGGGCGAATCACATTATATTGCTATATTTTCATTCCAAGAACCTTCTTTTTACGAAGCACTGACCGACTCTCACAGCCTATTCTTTTCCTGTTTTCATTGCGATTGTGATTTCCTTTCGATTGCTTTTTGTTTGTAAGTTCGTTGATGGATCCTGCAACACTAGGCAAAGAGTTACCGATGGACAACCCACTGGAGACAGCGACCTCTAGGAAGCAAGCACCAACCAACGAGTTGCTCATGTTGGCGGGCCAACCCATGGAGACGAAGAACTCCAAGAAACAAGCACTAGCCAAAGAGTTGACGATGTTGGCGGACGAACTCCTCAAAGAAAGTTGGAAGAACAGCAAGGGCCCCACCGTGCCTACCCTAGAAACTCTAATGGCCACCTATGCGAGGCTCAAGGCCAAGTTTGAGGAGGTAGTCGCTGTTGAGAAGCAATATTTCCATGGCAAGGTGATGGCCCCCATCGAGGGCGAGGAAATGGCCCCTGGAGGGATGGGATCCCCCGGTGAGCTACACAAGGTAAAAAATAATGGCTTACCATAGTTTTGGATTTTGATTATTTGCAATGTGCTTGCTCATATGTTAGGGTTGTGCAGGTGGCGGTGGACATCCTTGATGATTCTAATGTCACGGCCCGTCCTGTGGACTACGCCCTAGAGATTGTTTTCGAAGTTGCAGTCCGTCCTATTGACATTGCCCCGGAGATCGATTCCGATGCCGCTGTCCATCATGTGGACATCGCCCCAGAGATCGATTCCGATGTCGCGGTCAGTTCTATGGACATCACCCCAGAGATCAATTCCCATGTCGTTGTCCATGTTGTGGTCATTTCCCAAGAGATCAATGACAAGAAATAGTTGGTCACGCTAATCCTTCAGGGTAGTTTGCATTGACCTGTGTTTAATTACCAGAATGATGCGTGTTCTCAAACCATCTTAGGGCTAGTGCACTGTCTGGTGTGGGCGGTAGTTGCTACTTTTGTCTGATAGTGAATCATGCGAACCCTCTCCGAGTTATGGAAACAGATGTATCCTCACCAGCTTTTGATGTAATATATGGCATGCTTAGATGTAAGTTTGAATTGTTTATCATATCAGCAGGGCTTGTTTGACGATTCTTGGCGTTAGTAGGCTAGCTATTGTGTGAGCTATAGTACTTGCAAAACACTCACCAAAGAGAAACGTTGGGGCTGATGAGCTCGTGGTACACTTATACTTATCCGTCATCGATCGGCCAATAGCCCAAGCTCCTAAAATTTTAGGCTTAGTCGACACAGATATATTCAGGCCTCATCTGGTTCATAGGGTAGGAAAATCATACCAAAAGTATAGAGACGTACAAAACAAAATCATAGCAGTACAGAAACGTACTCCCTCCGTTCCAAAATAGATTACCTAGGCGGGCTAGTTTGGTCTAGTGGGTTTCAGTGATATGACGTGGTACAGTGCCATCCAGCATTCGCTTGTGGTAGCAGTATTGCGGGTATAGTAAGTTTTCTTGAAGAAGCGGAATTCAACGAAGTCATTGTCACAGCCCCAGATCAGCCCTTGTTTGTTTTTGCTTTAGCATCCATGCAACATGTTTAAATTTTATGAAATTTGAAATGGGGATTGCTCAAACCCTAGCATTAAAGGAATTCACTAGGTTCACCTAAAATACTTTCAAGTAAGTCCAAATGGCTTTCAAAAATGTTCATGATTTTTGACAAAGGTGAAAAACCTCTACCAAAAATGATGCCAATATTTTTGGGCCATTATGGATTTTTGAATAATCCATATTGTATTTGAATTGGGGCATTTAAATACTATTAATATTTTTAAATGCTCCAACAATTCTGAAAATAGTTAAGGGCCTCTGTAATAATGCATTTAATGGCCACAATTATTTGCAGGATTTATTAAAATGATTTGGGCTATAAACTAAATCAGAAACAAAACTACAGAAATAGGAAAGAGAAACAAAATAGAAAAAAAAAGGGGAGAGAGGCTTACCTGGGCCACTTACCTGCCTGGCCCAGCTTCTCCCGCGGCCCAGCGCGGCCCAGCCCACCTCCTTCCCCCCCTTGTCCTCTTCTTCCTCTGCCAGTAGGCAGAGGCGAGGCGTGGCGCGCGCCCGAAGAGCGCCGGCCACCTCCTGCTTCGCCGTGGCAGCCTCCCCGACTCCCTCGCGACGCCACAGAGACGGCCTCGACCCCCCTCGACCGCCTCTCTCTCCCTGGACCCCATTCCCTCCTCTGTTTCCCTCTCGCGCACACCACCGAGCGGAGCTCGCCGCCATCGTCGCCGTACCCATGGCCACCGGCCACCCCTAGCCTCACCGACGCCCCAGGAAGCTCCGCGGGTCCTCCCTCTACCTCCTCAACGAGCCACGAGGCCCCGGACGTGCCGCATCGCCGCCATCGACGTCGTCTTCTACCTCGGACCCGCCGGCCATCTTCGTCAAATTCGTCGGCTCCGGTGCCTCCCCGAGCTCCCCGAGGCCACCGTCGCAACCCCTGTGAGCTCCACTCCGTTTCCCCTCCTCCATTTTGTTCGTTCCCGTGCCGTAGCACCCCGGCCACATTCCCGAGCGCCGCCGTCCGCCATGGACGCCGGGCATGGCACTGACGTGCTGCTGCGGCCAGTCCGACGAGCCTAGCGTGCTCCTAGCTGCCCCAGGAGTCCGCATAGCCCCTCAGCCAGCCCCCTAGCGCCCCGTAACCTCGCTCCGCCCAAACCCGAGCTCCGGCAGCCGCCGCGGCCCCCACTCCGGCGAGCTCCGGCCACCCCGCGCCTCCCGCATGCCTCCTTTGGATGCGCGCAAGCAAGGGCAACCCTCTGGTGCCCTTGGCTTGGCCCAAAACCCCTCGCAGCGCCACTCCGGCGAGCTCCCGCCGCAGTTTTGGTCGTCGCCGGCCGAACTCCGGCGACTGCCGACGTGGCACGCCTAATTAACACTAATGACGCCTAAACACCCCCCCACAGCCACTGACAGTGGGCCCCGTAGTGGGTCAAAGCCGGGTCAACGCGGGATTAGCCCCTGTGTCACTGACGTGTGGACCCCACACGTCAGGTTTGACCCGAGCCGGCCCCTGTTGACTTGCTGACGTCATGCCAACGTCATGCTGACGCAGTAATGCTTTCTGGATTTAATTTAATTCTGAAATTTCAGAAAATGCCCTAACCTTCAATAAATCATAGAAAATTAACCGTAACTCCAAATTAAATAAATTATATATGAAAAATTATCAGAAAAATTCAAGGAATCCATCTGTACCATTTTCATGCATGTTAGAACAACTTATAGCTGCTGTTTAGCACAAATCAATTGAATGGCATTTGAATAATCACATATGGAGTTTGAATTTGAATCTTATATTCAAACCAACTTCATTTAATCTGTTGCTAGTTGCATTAGCCCAAAACACATCCATTTTGCCATGTCATGATCATGCATCATATTGTGCATTGCATTGATCGTGTTTTTCTGTATTTGCCGGTAATTGTCCCCTCTCGATAGACGTGTACCGCCGATGTGATCGATGACACCGATGAAGAGCTATATTATCTTCAGAAGTGCCAGGCAAGCAAAACCCCCTTGTTCATTCCGATACAATCCTACTCTCTCGCTCCTGCTCTCTTTTGATGCATTAGGACAACACCGATTCATCTGTTACTTGCTGCGGTAGCTGAACCCCTTTATCCTTTGCATGACCTGTCATTCCACAGTAAATAGATGAAACCCACTAGCATGAGTAGGAGTTGTTTGAGCCCTGTTGTGCCTACTCATTCATGTTTGTTTGTCATGCCTGCTACTGCTTAGAGTTGAGTCAGGTCTGATTCATCGGGGATGAATCAGAGGTGTGTGAACATGTCCTACTGTGTGTGAGCTAAGTGTGTGAACACGATTTGGTAAAGGTAGCGGTGAGAGGCCATGTAGGAGTACATGGTGGGTTGTCTCATTGCAGCCGTCCTCAGGAACTGAGTTCTGTGTTTGTGATCCATGATTCAGCTACTACCACGCATTGGGCCCGAAACCAATGGACCCTCTCGGCTTCTTAATCACCCTTGTCCTCTGTCCAGGAGTTGCAAGTAGTTTCTGGTGTTTGTAGTATGCTGGAGGCCGTGGGCAGCGCTGACCGTAGGGGTGGGCTGTGATGCGGTAGGCACGTGGCACGGTGTACTGGGCGCCCGTTTGGTGTCTCGGGAACCCTGTTCACATCGTTTGGGGCTGTGAGCGAAACTCCGGCCGGATCTCCTCATGGATGGAACCCGAATAGGCGATAAACCTGGACTAGAGAGTCGAGTGTTTAGGCAGGCCGTGGCCGACACCCACGTTGGGCTTCCGCTTGAAGGTTGCCGAGTACATGTCGTGTAAACGGCGGTAAGTGGTGAGAGCGTGTGTGAAGAAGTACACCCCTGCAGGGTTAACATCATCTATTCGAATAGCCGTGTCCACGGAAAAGGACTTCTGGGTTGCTTATATCAGTTCATAGACAAGTGAAAGTGGATACTCTAAAATACGCAAGATAAGCGTGAGTGCTATGGATGGCGTTCTCGTAGGGAGACGGGGGCGGATCCATAGTGGTGTATTGATATGGTGAATATGTGGACTCGTGTGCGCCACCTCAAAAGAGTTACTTGCAGTCGTAGTTCAGGATAGCCACCGAGTCAAAGCTGGCTTGCTGCAGTTAAACCCCACCACCCCTTTGTTGATAATGATGCATATGTAGTTAGATCTGATGTAAGTCTTGCTGGGTACATTTGTACTCACGTTTGCCTATTTTATGTTTTTGCAGAGAGACTTCGGTCTCACTAGTAGTTTCGCGTGGACTTCGACGTTTAGCTTGATACCTCAGCTACGATCTTGTGCCCTCGGCAGGATCTGATAGATAGTCAGGCTTCTCAGCCTTTTTCATTTATAGATGTCTGTACCCAGACATGATAGCTTCCGCTTGTGCTTTGACTTGTATGCTCTGAGTGTTGGGTCATGAGACCCCTGTTGTAATATCTCGCTCCTCGGAGCCTATTGAATAGACTACTTGAGTCGTAGAGTCATTTTGTGATGCCATGTTGTATTGCACATATCGAGCATATTGTGTGTATGTTATTGAAATGCTTGGTATGTGTGGGATCTGACCATCTAGTTGTTTATCTTTAGTAGCCTCTCTTACCGGGAAATGTCTCCTAGTGTTTCCACCGAGCCATGGTAGCTTGCTACTGCTCCGGAACACTTAGGCTGGCCGGCATGTGTCCTTCTTCGTTCCTGTGTCTGTCCCTACGGGGAAATGTCACGCGATGAATACCGGAGTCCTGTTAGCCCGCTACAGCCCGGTTCACCGGAGTCCTGCTAGCCCAGTGCTACAGCCTGGATTCACTCGCTGATGACCGACATGTTCGATGCTGGGTCATGGATGCCTGTCCCTGTAAGTTTGTGCCACTTTGGGTTTACGACTAGCCATGTCAGCCCGGGCTCCTTATCATATGGATGCTAGCGACACTGTCATATACGTGTGCCAAAAGGCGCAAACGGTCCCGGGTAAAGGTAAGGCGACACCCGTGGGAATACCGTGCGTGAGGCCGCAAAGTGATATGAAGTGTTACATGCTAGATCTATGTGGCATCGAGTCGGGGTCCTGACAGCGTTGGTATCAGAGCTTGACTGCCTGTAGGATTACCAAGCCAAACTGGTCGAAGTTGAGTCTAGAAATTCTTTAGTTATATAAGGGAATTGATTGTGGGATGGAACGTAAGGCTCTTTTTACTCCTTATACCTCATGGCCTTCTGATCTGAGTCATCATCTTCTCTTCTACGGGGATTAAGAACTAGGCTATCTCTTCTTTCTATTAGGATCACGTGTTACTAATCAGTGGACTTATAAGATTGTTGGATTCAAGCCTCAGTTCAGTTTATACTACCTCTGTATGTTAACTGTTGATCTCGAAATCTTGATATTGTGCTTCTGAGTGGTTATGCCACCATTTTTGTGAATGTCTCAAGTCTTTTCTGAGCATTTACAGCCGTTATGCTGTCCGAGTCATTCCAGGTTTCTAAATAGTCTGATGCATTTGCAAAATCCTTTCCCTCTGGTTTCGATGTTCCTTTATGCCAGCTCAATCACACTAATTGTCGAGTTGAGGTATTCTATTGCCTTGGCATTTATGTTGGAATTATTATTATGACCCTAGGTGTCTTAGGGGATCATCTAGTAATTTAGCCATGATTTGTGTTCCCAGTGTGATGATTCTGGCCATCATTCTCGAAAGCATCCCGTGATGCTACTTAGTAATAAGTATTCTACTCCTGGGTTTTGAACCCGAGATTCACTCTACTTACCTCATGTTGATAGTGTTTGCTAGTTCCTTTAGGATATTAGTAACCTTTGCGATAGTCCTCGAGGTCCGTGGTATATCGTTCTTCCAAATACCATGAACCATTATGGCAGAAGTTTGTTGGATCAAAAGATCACAACAGGCCCTCTAGGAGTTCTCCATGCTATATTGTGACTCTGCCAGCTCAACCTTTCTGCATGGGTTATCCGGAAGAATTATGTTGAACTTTGTTCGGCATACCAACCCATGTATCCACAACTCAGAAAGTTATATGTTCCTTTGAGTTGTCTCTTTCTAGTTGCATTCTGACTTTCGTCTATCAATTGATAGTCAAGAGTATGCGTGCGCTCGTTTATCGATGCCTATTACTCTTGTGGTCCGTCAAGCCATTCTATCGCAGAATGACTAGGAAAAACAAACTCCAGTACCTCATCCATATCTAGGATTGGGTCAAAGTAGTTGTATTCCGCAGATCAAATGCCAATCCAGCTTTTGGTTCTGTTCTACCTTGGAGTATTACCCCCTTTATGTCAGAATTGTCACGAGAATTGCACCAACTCTCATGAATTTTGACGAAGTGATACTTCTCACCATCATTAGTCATTCCTCGGTCTTCGTGTTGATGCAACCGGAATACTGACAAATGAATTGTGATGTGTGAAATCAATACGCCTAGCAACCTCGTTGCTTGGTAGTTAAGGGACAATAATTTCATTCCTAGCGTGTTGGTTTTTGAATCATCTTTCTAAGACTGATCGTGCTACCTAGTCCTTATTTCGATGCACACTTCGATTGATGAGTTAGGGTCTGGTCAAGTCCTCACTCATTTGATTATATCGTCTTGCCCTCAAAAGCGAGATTGTTCTCGAGCTTAGTAACATACCGGTGGTTCGTGATTTTCTGAATGTCTTCTCGGAAGTATCACCAGGTCGTCACCTGACCGTTATGTTGAGCCCGTGATCAAGTTGGTTTCTTATGAACCACCTTCTTTCCAAGAATCGGTGTTAGATATCCCTGAGCTAGTTGGTTAAGCTGGACAACAACTTGGAGAGTTGGAAGATAAAAGCTTGTCTGACTTAGTTCGTTCCAAAGGGATATTCTTGTGTAGTGTGTGTTGAAGAAAGATGATATCTTCATCGATTGGTCCCTGTGATCAGTTGTTGGACCTATTGTCTTATCAATCCTTTGATTTGAGTGTGGGCCATCGTCAAATCAAATCAGTACCAACGATGCTCGTAATGTTGTCTTATTCGTGGTTGATCCCTCGAGCATACACCATTACATCTTTGGTCTGACCAATGCTATCACCATGTTCACTTAACTATGGAATTCCTTTTAAAAGGAAACCCGGATGAATTGTTGTTGAGCCCATTGGCAACATCCTTATCTCCTCCATGATGTTGTTGAACATTAAGCTAGTGTTGGAAACTTTTGAAAGCACTTCCTTCATGCTAGCTCATGAAGTATTTGTTTGATGAAAGGAGTGACTTCCTCTTATACACGTGCTTTTGGTGAAAGTTGCCGCCGTGAATTTGAGAAAGGTTGTTTTGTTTCCTTTGGAATCATCCCAAATCAGTCATGCACACGTGCGAAGTATTCTGTAGTCTGGAGACTTGCAACCTTCATTCTATATGTGTCCCTAGCACACCAAGCCACTGATTGATTTGTTCAAGGAGAAGAAGTTACTTCTTAAGAGCATGCCTTATGCAAGGACTTCAATGTCCTCGATTATGATTCCCCACCTGAACTCGGTAGTGTTTTGTTGTAAGACTACCATGTGATAATGTTTTGTCTAGGACAACGTGTTCACATATTTGTAGCAGAACCAGCTCATGTTTTGGAGCTTGCTGTCGTAGTTCATCTCCCGAGAATCCCGCAACGTCATCTCGTCGATTTGCGTTGCAAACTTTCATTTTTCTTCCTAGACTCGATGAGTCTGGAATATCCTGACACCAACCAGATCTGAATCTCAGGCAGATATGATGGTTTGGAACTTTTCCCAAGAACTATAATATCGGTCCCTCGAAAACCGGTAAAGTGGATGTCGTGGCCAACACACCCAGCCGGAAGACCTGTTATTATAACATCTTGATTGAGGAAGTTGGCCACCTCCCCATAGGGATTTCGTAGGGTTTACTCCCTAGTTGCCCCTATGGATTTTGTGTTCCCGAAGTCCAACCTTTACTTGATGTTCTAGATACCAGATCATTTCTATGAATGGGTTACACTAGCACATCAAGGAGAACATTAGAAGCGGAGTGCTAAATGTCTCTCGGTCGATCATCCAGGTTTTATTTCCCTGGCCCTGCCAAGGGTGAAATCTGAGAAAGTATTATCTTCCTTTGCATCTGCATCATCCATCATCATTCGTCATGGTAGCAAGCTGTGTTGCCAGGATCCTTGACACGGATATTGGTAGAATCTTGATGATTGTGGAAATGCTCAAGTTCTTGAGAGCACGCACAAGCGCTACGTGTTATCATCGGCACTAACTGGGTTTGCTCTCAGTTTCCTCGGCAATGCTATGACCTACTCAAACAGTGAATTCACTCTCTATTGTTGGGTTCTTCCCCAGTTACCAGAATCATTCCCAGCATTTGCATTTTGTTCCCAGCTTGCACCGTCAATGAGCCATTCTACCATGGGTCTCTTCCATTTCCGGTGGTAAGCAAGTTCATCCATTACGTTGTCTTCAACAAGGTAATCCACATCATCCAAGTCCAAGTATGCCATTCTACCGACCCCGCCAATCGATTGCTGTGATTTGCCTTAGGCTGATATAGAGAGTCTCAATGATCTCTATATCAAAGGTAATTCTTTTTGCCACTTAAGATAATAATCTACGAGTCACCATCCCTAAGATGCCTCGTTGTGGTATCATGGCAATCCAACTCCTCGCTACGTTGACAACCGATCGCCACATTCTTAAGTCTGGAATTGTTGTCTACTTAGCGAACCCTCGTCATTTGTCTTACTCCATTTCTTCGGATCTGTGCTTCGTCTCTCAGCTCAAGAGATGTTGCTATATCTCATCCCATGAGTTGATCCTAAGTTGTTCGGTCTTCTCGAAGATCGATTGTTCTAGAGTTTTCCTTTCCTCTTCTTGTCATGATTAGCTGAAGTTCTCAGAGCAAGACGACAGGACAATGATGGTGTTCAAATCAATGTTCATTTGAAGTGCACCCTGGATCATGAAGATTATACTAGTTTGCGTTTCCCCTTCACCTTACCCTACGCTTGAATCTCGGGACGAGATTTTTGTTTAGTGGGGGTGAGCTGTCACAGCCCCAGATCAGCCCTTGTTTGTTTTTGCTTTAGCATCCATGCAACATGTTTAAATTTTATGAAATTTGAAATGGGGATTGCTCAAACCCTAGCATTAAAGGAATTCACTAGGTTCACCTAAAATACTTTCAAGTAAGTCCAAATGGCTTTCAAAAATGTTCATGATTTTTGACAAAGGTGAAAAACCTCTACCAAAAATGATGCCAATATTTTTGGGCCATTATGGATTTTTGAATAATCCATATTGTATTTGAATTGGGGCATTTAAATACTATTAATATTTTTAAATGCTCCAACAATTCTGAAAATAGTTAAGGGCCTCTGTAATAATTCATTTAATGGCCACAATTATTTGCAGGATTTATTAAAATGATTTGGGCTATAAACTAAATCAGAAACAAAACTACAGAAATAGGAAAGAGAAACAAAATAGAAAAAAAGGGGAGAGAGGCTTACCTGGGCCACTTACCTGCCTGGCCCAGCTTCTCCCGCGGCCCAGCGCGGCCCAGCCCACCTCCTTCCCCCCTTGTCCTCTTCTTCCTCTGCCAGTAGGCAGAGGCGAGGCGTGGCGCGCGCCCGAAGAGCGCCGGCCACCTCCTGCTTCGCCGTGGCAGCCTCCCCGACTCCCTCGCGACGCCACGGAGACGGCCTCGACCCCCCTCGACCGCCTCTCTCTCCCTGGACCCCATTCCCTCCTCTGTTTCCCTCTCGCGCACACCACCGAGCGGAGCTCGCCGCCATCGTCGCCGTACCCATGGCCACCGGCCACCCCTAGCCTCACCGACGCCCCAGGAAGCTCCGCGGGTCCTCCCTCTACCTCCTCAACGAGCCACGAGGCCCCGGACGTGCCGCATCGCCGCCATCGACGTCGTCTTCTACCTCGGACCCGCCGGCCATCTTCGTCAAATTCGTCGGCTCCGGTGCCTCCCCGAGCTCCCCGAGGCCACCGTCGCAACCCCTGTGAGCTCCACTCCGTTTCCCCTCCTCCATTTTGTTCGTTCCCGTGCCGTAGCACCCCGGCCACATTCCCGAGCGCCGCCGTCCGCCATGGACGCCGGGCATGGCACTGACGTGCTGCTGCGGCCAGTCCGACGAGCCTAGCGTGCTCCTAGCTGCCCCAGGAGTCCGCATAGCCCCTCAGCCAGCCCCCTAGCGCCCCGTAACCTCGCTCCACCCAAACCCGAGCTCCGGCAGCCGCCGCGGCCCCCACTCCGGCGAGCTCCGGCCACCCCGCGCCTCCCGCATGCCTCCTTTGGATGCGCGCAAGCAAGGGCAACCCTCTGGTGCCCTTGGCTTGGCCCAAAACCCCTCGCAGCGCCACTCCGGCGAGCTCCCGCTGCAGTTTTGGTCGTCGCCGGCCGAACTCCGGCGACTGCCGATGTGGCACGCCTAATTAACACTAATGACGCCTAAACACCCCCCACAGCCACTGACAGTGGGCCCCGTAGTGGGTCAAAGCCCGGGTCAACGCGGGATTAGCCCCTGTGTCACTGACGTGTGGACCCCACACGTCAGGTTTGACCCGAGCCGGCCCCTGTTGACTTGCTGACGTCATGCCAACGTCATGCTGACGCAGTAATGCTTTCTGGATTTAATTTAATTCTGAAATTTCAGAAAATGCCCTAACCTTCAATAAATCATAGAAAATTAACCGTAACTCCAAATTAAATAAATTATATATGAAAAATTATCAGAAAAATTCAAGGAATCCATCTGTACCATTTTCATGCATGTTAGAACAACTTATAGCTGCTGTTTAGCACAAATCAATTAAATGGCATTTGAATAATCACATATGGAGTTTGAATTTGAATCTTATATTCAAACCAACTTCATTTAATCTGTTGCTAGTTGCATTAGCCCAAAACACATCCATTTTGCCATGTCATGATCATGCATCATATTGTGCATTGCATTGATCGTGTTTTTCTGTATTTGCCGGTAATTGTCCCCTCTCGATAGACGTGTACCGCCGATGTGATCGATGACACCGATGAAGAGCTATATTATCTTCAGAAGTGCCAGGCAAGCAAAACCCCCTTGTTCATTCCGATACAATCCTACTCTCTCGCTCCTGCTCTCTTTTAATGCATTAGGACAACACCGATTCATCTGTTACTTGTTGCGGTAGCTGAACCCCTTTATCCTTTGCATGACCTGTCATTCCACAGTAAATAGATGAAACCCACTAGCATGAGTAGGAGTTGTTTGAGCCCTGTTGTGCCTACTCATTCATGTTTGTTTGTCATGCCTGCTACTGCTTAGAGTTGAGTCAGGTCTGATTCATCGGGGATGAATCAGAGGTGTGTGAACATGTCCTACTGTGTGTGAGCTAAGTGTGTGAACACGATTTGGTAAAGGTAGCGGTGAGAGGCCATGTAGGAGTACATGGTGGGTTGTCTCATTGCAGCCGTCCTCAGGAACTGAGTTCTGTGTTTGTGATCCATGATTCAGCTACTACCACGCATTGGGCCCGAAACCAATGGACCCTCTCGGCTTCTTAATCACCCTTGTCCTCTATCCAGGAGTTGCAAGTAGTTTCTGGTGTTTGTAGTATGCTGGAGGCCGTGGGCAGCGCTGACCGTAGGGGTGGGCTGTGATGCGGTAGGCACGTGGCACGGTGTACCGGGCGCCCGATTGGTGTCTCGGGAACCCTGTTCACATCGTTTGGGGCTGTGAGCGAAACTCCGGCCGGATCTCCTCATGGATGGAACCCGAATAGGCGATAAACCTGGACTAGAGACTCGAGTGTTTAGGCAGGCCGTGGCCGACACCCACGTTGGGCTTCCGCTTGAAGGTTGCCGAGTACATGTCGTGTAAACGGCGGTAAGTGGTGAGAGCGTGTGTGAAGAAGTACACCCCTGCAGGGTTAACATCATCTATTCGAATAGCCGTGTCCGCGGAAAAGGACTTCTTGGTTGCTTATATCAGTTCATAGACAAGTGAAAGTGGATACTCTAAAATACACAAGATAAGCGTGAGTGCTATGGATGGCGTTCTCGTAGGGGGACGGGAGCGGATCCATAGTGGTGTATTGATATGGTGAATATGTGGACTCGTGTGCGCCACCTCAAAAGAGTTGCTTGCAGTCGTAGTTTAGGATAGCCACCGAGTCAAAGCTGGCTTGCTGCAGTTAAACCCCACCATCCCCTTTGTTGATAATGATGCATATGTAGTTAGTTCTGATGTAAGTCTTGCTGGGTACATTTGTACTCACTTTTGCCTATTTTATGTTTTTGCAGAGAGACTTCGGTCTCACTAGTAGTTTCGCGTGGACTTCGACGTTTAGCTTGATACCTCAGCTACGATCTTGTGCCCTCGGCAGGATCTGATAGATAGTCAGGCTTCTCAGCCTTTTTCATTTATAGATGTCTGTACTCAGACATGATAGCTTCCGCTTGTGCTTTGACTTGTATGCTCTGATTGTTGGGTCATGAGACCCATGATTGTAATATCGCGCTCCTCGGAGCCTATTGAATAAATTACTTGAGTCGTAGAGTCATGTTGTGATGCCATGTTGTATTTGCACATATCGAGCATATTGTGTGTATGTTATTGAAATGCTTGGTATGTGTGGGATCTGACCATCTAGTTGTTTATCTTTAGTAGCCTCTCTTACGGGGAAATGTCTCCTAGTGTTTCCACCGAGCCATGGTAGCTTGCTACTGCTCTGGAACACTTAGGCTGGCCGGCATGTGTCCTTCTTCGTTCCTGTGTCTGTCCCTTCGGGGAAATGTCACGCGATGAATACCGGAGTCCTGTTAGCCCGCTACAGCCCGGTTCACCGGAGTCCTGCTAGCCCAGTGCTACAGCCTGGATTCACTCGCTGATGACCGACACGTTCGATGCTGGGTCATGGATGCATGTCCCTGTAAGTTTGTGCCACTTTGGGTTTACGACTAGCCATGTCAGCCCGGGCTCCTTATCATATGGATGCTAGCGACACTGTCATATACGTGTGCCAAAAGGCGCAAACGGTCCCGGGTAAAGGTAAGGCGACACCCGTGGGAATACCGTGCGTGAGGCCGCAAAGTGATATGAAGTGTTACATGCTAGATCTATGTGGCATCGAGTCGGGGTCCTGACAGTCATGATGGTTCCTTTGTCCGACCAATATACCATGGGAAAGGTTGGGCCTGCGATATGACCGGGGTAGACCAAGATAATTTTGTGCATGGCAGGTGGACCAGGATGGTCGACGTCCCACATGCCGGCGAATGAACGTATTCTTTCTGATATAGAGGACGAGCAACGATTATTCATTGTTTATTTTTTGATGAAAGCTATCATCTCCACTGTTACGATGGAGGAGTGTGAAACACGACAGCCCAGTGAACTAGGCATGTGCACCACTCCCTCCTTCCTCATGTAATACTACCATACTGTTGACTATAAGGTTGGATTTAAGGTTACAAATTTTTCTCACTTTCTCTCTATCAATTTCCTCTCAAATGTTTTTACCTTTCTTCTTTAGACACAATTGTTTTTTATGCCTCTTTTCTTTAGAATTAGTTTTTTTATACCTAGGAGCACGTCTAGAGACAGGCTCTTGCAGAGCCCACTTCTTGACTTTGTCAAATGCCTCTCTCTCCTCCACATAAGCAGGCTTATAGCCCAGTATTTTAATGGTACTACTTGTTGTGCATGCATGCGGTGGGCAGCTGGCGTCTAAGGGGGGAGCGCGCGTGGGGAGGTGGGGGGTCTGGTGGGCCGGGGTGGTCAAAAGCAGGCTTGGAAGCGGTCCGGACTCTCGCATGGCCCACCTCACATTATCACCATATATTTCTTGGATTCCGTGCGCGGCGGGCGGGAGATCTCTTCTCGCTCCCCCGTCTCTCTCTTCTCAGCTGACGTCCGCTGAGAGATTAGATTTCGGCTATCGGCGGTTTATTCAATTGCAGTCCCACATGTCAGTGAAATTGCAAGACAACGCGTGTCCCCTTTGGTGAGCGGCGTGCGAGCCGGACTATCGGGCGTGCGATGCATATGAGTCATAAGTGTGCCTCCTTTTCCTTTAGAACTTGCAAAGCGTAAGATTTTCTTGCGATTGATCGATAGAAATCCAAAACAAAATAACGAGGGAGGTGCTTTCCCACACGTTAGGCGGGCTAGTTTGAGTGATATGACATGCTACAGTGCCGTCCACTTGCTCCATTTTTATGTAAGCAAGAGTTTACACTCTTACATGGGAGGAGGGCGAAACATGGCAGGTCTGATTTTGATCGAGGGATAACTGTTCCCTGCCAAATAATGGAGCACTATTAGCGATTATAGAATGATAGTTGGGGCATCTCCAGCGCTAGCCCACAAATTTACACTGACTTCTGTCCGAGGACACCGATGGATGCCATCCGATGCAGCCCGCATACCTTTCGACAACTATATGAACTAATCAGATGGAATTCATGCAAACAAAGCAAATTTCAAATTAACCAGATGAAATTCATTACATTTAAAAAACTTTTCCTACAAACTGGATGAAATTCATTACTTATTTCACACAAACCGTACTAAAACCTACTGTAAACCTAATCAACGATCGCCGGCACCCGACCACCATGTCCGGCAATGAACCCGAGAAAGCAGGCCATTGCCTTTGCCTCCTCCTCATCTGCCTCAATAACCTCCTCCTCTGGAGCACAAGGTTCTGAAGATTTCCGCCTCCATGTCGCTGTCAAGCGGCTAATCGGCCGTCGATGTTTACCACACCAAGCTTGGCGTCAACTGAGTGGAGTAGTGGTGGCCTTCCTGGGACCAGAGCGGTGGCGACCTACCGTGTACTACTCTTGCTCGCTACTGGCTGCGCCCGTGCTCACGTGCCGGCTTCGTGGTCGTGGCGGCAGAGGGCGGCCGGGGGGGTGCCGGCGATCTCCTTCGTGTGCTCCTTGATAGTACGTCGAAGAGAGCTTTGGAACGCGCCCAGAGTGGAGCCACTGATGTCCTTCTTATGCTCCTGCGACAGTACGTCCAAGAGAGCTTTGGAGTGCTAGGAGGCCATGGTTGGAGTGGTGCCGACAAAAGGAAGGGACCAGAGGAGAATGAGTGTGGGTCTTTGGCTATGGCTGGGAGCTGGGGCTCAAGTTAATATAGTGGGCAAATGGCAATGAGCCGTGGCAGACGGATGGACGGCTGGCGCCAGAGTAGGTTCGTAGGGCGTGAATGCTGGCACTGCTTCAGTGACTTAACTGTAGGTGCGTTGTGTTACTGACATGTGGACCCAACGGGCATCTGGCCCGTATGTCAGTGAGACACAACTGCACCTGTAGTTAAGTCTGGTCAATGCGGCATTGAAGTTCTGGAGAGACGGTGACCGTTTCAGGCGGGAAGCGCGCGCTAGCGATGGAAGGGGTTTCGGTAGGCTAGGGTAGTCAGACGCTGGCGTGGTGGTAAAATGTGAACTCATGGATGACGAGCCTTTGAAGCATATGCGAGACATATTGACAACCAGGCGTCCATGCAACCGCTCTTGACACCAGCTAGCCTTCGACGACCACCATTAGACACCACACAACCATGCATAACTTATGAATAATGGACAAATCAATCAGAAACACACTCGTGTGTAGTGGCACTATGATCGGTCGCTCATGATAGTACATACTCCGTCCCATAGTACCCTCTCTAGCTAGGTTGTTTATAGATTGTTGTTGTGATGGATGATATACATGAGCAAGGCGCTCCCGAGTATGACCATTGGTGTTGAGCCAGGTGAATACATGCTCGGCGTTTGCGTAGGCCTCCATCAAACGTCTAAACAGTAATGTCAGGCACCGCCGGGGCACGCAGGTGATGGGCTCGCCGTTTGCGTTGCGCCATGAGCAGGACTTTGATTGAGAGGGCGACGTGCATGCATTAGCATGGGTTGACAGCGTGAGCGTGAGTGTCTGATGCAAAGTATTTCATTTTCATTTGGATGACGAGTGTGCATTGCAGCGACGAGTCTGTGGTTTGATTCCCCACATACGCATAATTTTGGTTTTTATTTCTTTCTCCACCGACAGGTAGGCCCGCATAGATAGATAAAGAACACGAGATGATGAGGCGCATGCAGACTGTTTGACTAGTCAACCAGGCAAATACGGAGCTATACGCTAAGCCAGTGACCATATATTCACCATATCTCATATACAATGATCAAAGTGAGCTATCAAGACAAGTTCGATGACCGCCAATGCATTTTACTCGGTAATAAATGACCAGGATTGAAGGGGAATCCAAATTTCCTTTGTCTTCTGTCCTTGAGCTCTTAACAAACCAATGCACTATAAGGTTGTCCGGCCACTCCACCCCAGAGCTCTCACCAAGCGTCGTTCATGCCACCGCACCGCACACTAACCGGCAAGGAAGCGACGGCAACCCACCGTGCCGAGTTCCTCGCCGCCCACGACCACACACAAAATGGTAGGGAAGCGATGGCATCCCGCCGTGCCGAGTTCATCGCCGCTCGCGACCTCACACCTATGTGGTCGGAATTTGAAGCTGCCAATGCCGATTGGGTGGTAGAGCAAGAGGCGGCCAAAGCCACACAAAGGGAGCGGAAAAGTCAGAAAGCACTGAAGAAAAGAGAGGCCAGCCACCGCAAGAAAGAAGAGGACGCACGCGCTGCTGCGGAGAGGTCGGCGGAGATCCAAGCACGATGGGGTGTCGCCGACAAAGCTGGGAAGGAGAACAACGGCGTCTGGCCAGCATGTGAGAAGTAGTAGTACTAGTTAGTTAGTGTGTGTGTCCGTGTCTGAGTACGAGCAGGTACCAGTACTACTAGTTAGTACTGTAGTTTTTAGAGCAAACTACCAGTACATTAGCCTAGACTCGATGGAAAAATTCCTATCCTATGCATCAAATGGCATCTCTTTCTCTCTAGGAATTGAGATGCATGTCATCTCAATTCCTATGATTTTCATATTCCTATAAAATTCCTATCCTATGATTGAAAGGAGGCCTCTGTTGGAGTAACTACTGTAGCTAGCAGTACTGCTGGTACAGTAGTTTTCTTTAAGAAGCGGAATTCAACAAAGTCATGATGGTTCCTTCGTCTGAGAAACTTCATAGTGGGAAAGGTTGGGCCTGTGATTTGATGGATCATTAGTCATTATTACAATGGCGCGACGACCAGGGTGACTCTCCCTTGGAGTTCTACGTGCATGGCAAGTGGACCAGGATGGTCGACGTCCCACATGTTGGCGAAAGGAAGTATTCTTTCCGATTTCGAGGAGCAAGGAAACCGCGTCGTATAGTATCACTACTGATTTATATTTATTTTTTATTTCTGATGAATGCTAGCGTTTCAACTCTGACGACGAAGAGTGCCAAATACGGCACTAATACGTCTCCAACGTATCTATAATTTTTTATTGTTCCATGCTATTATATTACCCCTTTTTGGATGTTTATGACCTTTATTTTACACATTTATATCATATTGGGACTAACCTACTAACCGGAGGCCCAACCCGTATTGATGTTTTTTTTTCCTATTTCAGTATCTCGAAGAAAAGGAATATCAAACGGAGTCCAAACGGAATGAAACCTTCGGAAGCATGATTTTTGGAACGAACATGATCCAGGGGACTTGGAGTGCAAGTCAAGAAGCAGCCGAGGCGGCCACGAGAGGGTAGAGCGCCCCCCCCCCCTATAGGGCGCGCCCCCTGTCTCATGGGCCCCTCGGGCGGCCACTCACATACTTCTTCCTCCTATATAAGCCTATGTACCCCGAAAACATCCAGGGAGCACCCGAAACACAATTTCTGCCGCCGTAACCTTCTGTATCCGCGAGATCCCATCTTGGAGCCTTCACCGGCGCTCTGTCGGAGGGGGAATCGACCAGGGTGGGCTTCTACATCAACACCATAGCCCCTTTGATGATTTGTGAGTAGTTTACCACAGACCTTCGGGTCCATAGTTATTAGCTAGATGGCTTCTTCTCTCTTTTTGGATCTCAATACAATGTTCTCCCCCTCTCTTGTGGAGATCTATTCGATGTAAACTCTTTTTGCGGTGTGTTTGTCGAGATCCGATGAATTGTGGGTTTATGATCAAGTTTATCTATGAATAATATTTTAATCTTCTCTAAATTCTTTTATGTATGATTGAGTTATCTTTGCAAGTCTCTTTGAATTATCATTTTGGTTTGGCCTACTAGATTAATCTTTCTTTCCATGGGAGAAGTGCTTAGCTTTGGGTTCAATCTTGCGGTGTCCTTACCCAGTGAAAGAAAGGGTTGCAAGGCACGTATTGTATTGTTGCCATCGAGGATAAAAAGATGGGGTTTATATCATATTGCATGAGTTTATCCCTCTACATCATGTCATCTTGCTTAATGCGTTACTCTATTCTTTTTTAACTTAATACTCTAGATGCAGGCAGGAGTCGGTCGATGTGTGGAGTAATAGTAGTAGATGCAGGCAGGGGTCGGTCTACTTGTTGTGGACGTGATGCCTAGATAATCTCATAACTATTCACTTTTCTATCAATTGCTCGACAGTAATTTGTTCACCCACCGTAATACTTATGCTATCTTGAGAGAAGCCTCTAGTGAAACCTATGCCCCCCCCCCCGGGTCTATCTCTTATCATATTTGCTTCCAATCTACTTTTATTTGCATCTTTACTTTTTGCATCTATATTATAAAATACCAAAAATATATTTATCTTATCATACTATCTCTATTAGATCTCACTTTCGCAAGTGGCCGTGAAGGGATTGACAACCCCTTTATTGCGTTGGTTGCGAGTTCTTCATTTGTTTGTGTAGGTGCGTGGGACTTTTGAGGAGCCTCCTACTGGATTGATACCTTGGTTCTCAAAAACTGAGGGAAATACTTACGCTACTATTGCTGCATCACCCTTTCCTCTTCAAGGAAAACCAACGCAAGCTCAAGACGTAGCAAGAAGGATTTTTGGCGCCGTTGTCGGGGAGGTCTTTGCTCAAGTCAAGACATACCAAGTACCCATCACAAACCTATCTCCCTCGCATTTACATTATTTGCCATTTGCCTCTCGTTTTCCTCTCCCCCACTTCACCCTTGCCGTTTTATTTGCCCTCTCTTTCCCAATCTCCTCTCTCTTTTCGCTTGCCTTTTTCTGTTTGCTTGTGTGCCTATTTCACCTTATTGCTTTGCCTAAGAGTACCGACCTCCTTCTTAGAAGGATGGATGAGATTGAATGAAATATTAGAAACTTTATGAATTTGCAATTTGAGCACAATCATTTCTTCAGAAAAGAGCTTAAAGAACAAAAAGGGTTTTTTGAGTTTTATGAATAAGGAGCTTGATGATATGGACAAAAAAATTTATGGTGTGAGCTCTCAAATTACCCGGCTTGGGAATGCTATGGCCAAGATTTCTGATAAGCAAGCCACCTTAGTCAATAAGATGGCTGCCAAACCAGAAAAGTTAGATGAAAATAATGATGAGGATCTTAAAGTTATTAATGTGTATCCTATTAGATCTTTGTTTTGCAATATGAATCTTGATAATAATGGTACTGAATATGAGTCAACTTTACCTAGAAGGCATCCCAAAAATTTGGAGTTTTTAGATCTTAATGCTAAATTTGGTAAAAGTGGGATTGGAAAGATCATGACTTTAAATAGTATTGAACCCACTATCTCGGATTTCAAGGAATTTGATTATGATAATTGTTCTTTACAAAGTTGTATTTCCTTGTTGCAATCCGTTGTTAATTCTCCTCATGCTTATAGTCAAAATAAAGCTTTTACCAAACATATCGTTGATGCCTTGTTGCGATCTTATGATGAAAAACTTAATTTGGAAGTTTCTATACCTAGAAAACTTAATGATGAGCGGGAACCTACTATAAAAATTAGAATTAAAGATCATGAGTGTTTTTCTTTGTGTGATTTGGGTACTAGTGTTTCCACGATTCCGAAAACTTTATGTGATATTCTAGGTTTCCATGATCTTGATGATTGCTCTTTAAATTTGCACCTTGTGGATTCCACCATTAAAAAGCCAATGGGAAGGATCAATGATGTTCTCATTGTTGCAAATAGAAATTTGGTGCCCGTACATTTTATCGTTCTTGATATAGATTGCAATCTTTCTTGCCGTATTATTCTTGGTAGACATTTCCTTAGAACGATTGGTGCAATTATTGATATAAAGGAAGGGAATATTAGATTTCAATTTCCATTAAAGAAAGGCATGGAGCACTTTCCAAGAAAGAAAGTCAAATTACCTTATGAATCTATCATGCGAGCTACTTACGAATCAAGTGCCAAAGATGGCACTACTTAGATCTATCTTTGCTTTTATTCCTCGCTAGGGGCGTTAAACGAAAGCGCTAGTTGGGAGGCAACCCAATTTTCTTTGTGTTTTTTGTTTTTGTTCCTGTTTAGTAATAAATTTTGCATCTACTTTATGTTTAGATGTGTTTTTATCTTTTAATTAGTGTTTGTGCCAAGTAGAACCTATAGAATAAACTATGATGATAGTTGATTTGATTCTGCTGAAAAACAGAAACTTTGCGCTCACGAGAAAAAATTCAATAAATCACAGAAACATGATTTTGCATTGATTCGTTTTGATGCTGATCAATAAACAAATTTTCCAGTACGTCCTATTTTGGTAGGATTTTTAGAGTTCCAGAAGTTTGCGTTAGTTACAGATTGCTACATACTGTTCTGTTTTTGATAGATTCTGTTTTTCGTCTGTTGTTTGCTTATTTTGATGCATCTATGGCTAGTATGTAAGGGTATGAACCATAGAGAACATGGAATACAGTAGGTTTAATAACAAAATAAATAAAGAATGAGTTCATTACAGTACCTTATGTGGTGGTTTTGTTTTCTTTCACTAACGGAGCTTATATGATTTCCTGTTGAGTTTTGTGTTGTGAAGTTTTCAAGTTTTGGGTAAAGCTTTTATGGACTATGGAATAAGGAGTGGCAATATCCTAAGCTTGGGGATGCCCATGGCACCCCAAGATATTCAAGATTAGCCAAAAGCCTAAGCTTGGGGATGCCCCATGAAGGCATCCCCTCTTTCGTCTTCGTTCATTGGTAACTTTACTTGGAGCTATATTTTTATTCTCCACATGATATGTGTTTTGCTTGGAGCGTCGTGTATTATATTAGTCTTTGCTTTTTAGTTTACCACAATCATCCTTGCTTTACACACCTTTTGGGAGAAGCCTATTTGATTAGAATTTATTAGAATTTGCTATGTGCTTCACTTATCTTTTGAGCTTGATAGTTTTTGCTCTAGTGCTTCACTTATATCTTTTAGAGCACGGAGGTGGCTTGATTTTATAGAAATTGTTAGTCTCTCATGCTTCACTTATATTATTTTGAGAGTCTTTTAGAACAGCATGGTATTTGCTTGGTTATAAAATTGGTCCTAGAATGGTAGGCATCCAAGTTGGGTATAATAAAAAACTATCATAGGAAGTGAATTGGATGCTATGATCAATTTGATACTTGATAATTGTTTTGAGATATGAAGGTAGTAATATTAATGTCATGCTAGTTGGGTGATTACGAATTTAAAGAATGCTTGTGTTGAAGTTAGCAAATCCCGTAGCATGCACGTATGGTTAAAGTTGTGTAACAAATTTGAAACATGAAGTGTACCTGGCTTGTGCATCCTTATGAGTGGCGGTCGGGGACGAGCGATGGTCTTTTCCTACCAATCTATCCCCCTAGGAGCATGCGCGTCGTGCTTGATTTTTGATGACTTCTAAATTTTTGCAATAAGTATATGAGTTATTTTGACTAATGTTGAGTCCATGGATTATACGCACTTTTACCTTTCCACTATTGCTAGCCTCTTCGGTACCATGCATTGCCCTTTCTCACCTTGAGAGTTAGTGCAAACTTCGCCGGTGCTTCCAAACCCCGTGATACGATACGCTCTATCACACATAAACCTCCTTATATGTTCCTCAAAACAGCCACCATACCTACCTATTATGGCATTTCCATAGCAACTTTGTGACGCCCCCGATTCAATCGTACACTAATCATGCACGCAAATGTGTACGATCAAGATCAGGGACTCACGGGAAGATATCACAACACAACTCTACAAATAAAATAAGTCATACAAGCATCATAATACAAGCCAGGGGCCTCGAGGGCTCGAATACAAGTGCTCGATCATAGACGAGTCAGCGGAAGCAACAAAATCTGAGTACAGACATAAGTTAAACAAGTTTGCCTTAAGAAGGCTAGCACAAACTGGGATACAGATCGAAAGAGGCGCAGGCCTCCTGCCTGGGATCCTCCTAACTACTCCTGGTCGTCGTCAGCGGGCTGCACGTAGTAGTAGGCACCTCCGGTGTAGTAGGGGTCGTCGTCGACGGTGGCGTCAGGCTCCAGGGCTCCAGCATCTGGTTGCGACAACCAGGTAGAAGGGAAAGGGGAAAAGAGGGAGAAAAGCAACCGTGAGTACTCATCCAAAGTACTCGCAAGCAAGGAACTATACTACATATGCATGGGTATATGTGTAAAGGGCCATATCAGTGGACTGAACTGCAGAATGCCAGAATAAGGGGGGATAGCTAGTCTTATCGAAGACTACGCTTCTGGTCACCTTCGTCTTGCAACAGGCAGAAGAGGGTAGGTCGAAGTCCTCCAAGTAGCATCGCATAGCATATCCTACCCGGCGATCCTCCCCTCGTATCCCTGAGGGAGAGCGACCACCGGTTGTATCTGGCACTTGGAAGGGTGTGTTTTATTAAGTATCCGGTTCTAGTTGTCATAAGGTCAAGGTACAACTCCAAGTCGTCCTGTTACCGAAGATCACGGCTATTCGAATAGATTAACTTCCCTGCAGGGGTGCACCAACTTACCCAACACGCTTGATCCCATTTGGCCGGACACACTTTCCTGGGTCATGCCCGGCCGCGGAAGATCAACACGTCGCAGCCCCACCTAGGCTCAACAGAGAGGCCAGCACGCCGGTCTAAACCTAAGCGCACAGGGGTCTGGGCCCATCGCCCATAGCACACCTGCATGTTGCGTACGCGGCCGAAAGCAGACCTAGCCTAGTGGCGTTCCAGTCCAATTCGGCGTGCGCCGCTCCGTCGCTGACGTCTGAAGTGCTTCGGCTGATACCACGACATCGGGATACCCATAACTACTCCCACGTAGATGGTTAGTGCGTATAGGCTCGTAGCCGACTCAGATCAAATACCAAGATCTCGTTAAGCGTGTTAAGTATCCGCGAACGCCGAACAGGGCCAGGCCCACCTGTCTCCTAGGTGGTCTCAACCTGCCCTGTCGCTCCGCCACAAAGTAACAGTCGAGGGCCGTCGGGAACCCAGGCCCACCTCTACCGGGATGGAGCCACCTGTCCTTTCAGCCCCCTCGTCAGAATCACTTGCGGGTACTCAATGAGCTGACCCGACTTTAGTCACCATCTATATAGTATGTATGAATGTATAGTATATACCCGTGATCACCTCCCAAGTGATCACGGCCCGATAGTATAGCAAGGCAGACTGACAAGAATGTAGGGCCAATGATGATAAACTAGCATCCTATACTAAGCATTTAGGATTGCAGGTAAGGTATCAACAGATGTAGCGACAATGTCAGGCTATGCATCAGAATAGGATTAACGAAAGCAGTAACATGCTACACTACTCTAATGCAAGCAGTATAGAGGAGAATAGGCGATATCTGGTGATCAAGGGGGGGGCTTGCCTGGTTGCTCTGGCAAGAGAGAGGGGTCGTCAACTCCGTAGTCGAACTGGTCAGCAGCAGCGTCGGTCTCGTAGTCTACCGGAGAGAAGAGGGGGAAGAAATAATGAATACAAAGCAAACAAAGCACCACAAAATATATCAAGGCAATATGCGGTGTTCAGTGTGCCCTAACGCGGTAGTAGGTGATACCGGTGAAGGGGGGAAAACATCCGGGAAAGTATTCCCGGGGTTCCGTGTTTTCGGGCAGAGGAACGGAGGGGGAAAGTTGCGAGTTTGATATGTTAGGGGTGTGTGGTGGACGAACGGGTTGCGTATCCGGAATCGTCTCGTCGTTCTGAGCAACTTTCGTGTTGAAAATATTTTAATCCGAGTTACGGACTAAAAGATATGATTTTCTAAAGATTTTATGAATTTTTTGGAATTTATTTAATTATTTAACTCTAACATTATCCAGAATAGTGTATGCTGACGTCAGCATGACGTCAGCATGGCGTCAGCAGTCAACAGGGGTGTTGACTGGTCAATCTGACGTGTGGGACCCACTGGTCATAGACTGTTTAGGCTAATCACTGTTTAACTAATCTAACTACTGTTTAATTAAACTAATTAGTTAATTAGGTTAATCTAATTATGATTAATTAACTTAATTAATTCCTTAATTAATTGATTAATTTAATTATTATTTATTTATTTAATATATATATATATTTTTAATTCTTTTTTTTATAAAACCGTTCTGGGCGTGGGGCCCCCTGTCATAGGCCAAGGCCCCTAACGGGCATACGGGCAGGCTGGTGCGGGCGAAGCCGCACCCCTGCCCGATAGCAAGGCGAGGCCGGTTCGGGGCCGGAGTGGGCGCGAGCAACGCGGGCCACAGCCGGCGGCGACGGCCGCGGTAGGTGGGGGCAGCAGCGCCGGCGGCCACCGCAGCGGAGAGGAGTCCTGGGACGGAGCGCACGAGAGCGGGCACCGGCGAGCGTGGCCGCGGCCAACGGGGACAGAGGCGGGGCAGTGGGCAGTGGCGGGACTGTTGCTGTG
>NC_041385.1:135298971-135306464 GCF_002162155.2 Triticum dicoccoides
GGTGGGAGTGGGGGGTTAAGCAGGGGTAGGGTGGGCCGGTCGGGTAGCCTGGTTCGGCGGCCAGTTGGGCCGTTCGGCCCAGTTGGCTAGGGGGGTTTCCTCCTTCTTTTGTTATTTTTTTTTGCTTTACCTTTTACCCATTTCTCTTTTATTTTAGTTGCACTATATTTTTGGTTTAGTAAAATATGAAAACAGCTTCAAAAATAGTGTGTCAAATTAATCCACTGATCTAAGAAGTTTTACCTCAGAATAAAAATAGTTTAGTATTTGGAAAAATATATTAGGAGTATATCTAATTGTTTTGATGTTGTTTTAATCACTTAAGGGTATTTAATATTTTATAATGACTGTTGTTACTCCACCAATAATAACCATGATTTATTTGTCACATTAATAACATTTTAGTTTTGACTTTTGAAAACTTTAATCGTTTGACTTGATTTTAAATTTGAATTCGAACCGTTTTTGAACCATCGCGAGATTAATAACAGTAACCGAGGTGACGTGGCATCATTAGCGTGGAATTACTGTAGCATGATTACCCGGGCGTCACAATTCTCCTCCACTACAAGAAATCTCGTCCCGAGATTTAGGAGCGGTTACAAGGGGAAGGGATCTAGTTACGAAATTCTAAAGATTCTTCTCGGTCATAGTTGCTCTTCTCGAAGAGGTCGATCCATTACATTGATGTCTTCGGTCCTCTGCTTCAGGTCGTCATGATGAAGTCACCGTCCTTCCTTCAGGACCATCACCGAACTTACGAAAGGGTGAGAAGGGAAAACTGTATATGGATGGATTCTAACAAGATCGAGCATCAGACGGTTAACTCAGGGAAGAAGCATAAGTTTCTCTCGATTTGAAACTTAAGAAGATATCGAGAGCAAAGTAAGAAGGTACCATGAGAAGTTTCAAACGGATAGGCAATCGTTCGATGCCTAATCAGAAGGTGAAAGGGTTTCAGGGTAACGAGAATAGGTATTGCGTCTCATACCAGAGTAGATCACTAGACAGGTGGTCCGTGAATTACATACGAAGTCGAGCGTGAGGAACAACCTTGGGAATAGGTGTTGTATAGGAGAGTCAGGTTTCGATCCTGTGGAACTTTGGGTTATGGGCCCACCATGTGGGATAAAAGTAGGAGGGGTGACATCTTGCATGGTCACGATAGAAAGGCATGTCAGAGGCTAGTCTGTCAGTTATGTCGGCAACAACATCGATACCAAGGGCGAGGGACGAAGAGAACCATTCTCCTGCTCCTTGAACGAGGCGGACCAATAGGCAAAGTTCTCATCCATCGGTGGTTACCGGAATGTCATCAACAATAGAAACAAGGTCTTACTGACAGAATTGTACACCGAGGTGTTTACCTAAGTAGGAGAAAACTACTGCTTACATCATATAGATCACAAGAAGGTTTAAACAATCCCAATGGAAAGGAAAAGTGATTGTCAGGTTTAAGCAGAACAATGGAAAGGAAAATGTGTTTAAACACATATTTCAAGGGTATATCCTTCCCAAGGACAAGCAGAGTAAGATATCCATGACAGGATATAATGTAGAAAACCCTTTAGAAACGGGGAGAGAAACTTCATGACATTACCCATACAGCGGTGTTTGGATAATTTAGCAGGAAACATTTAGCATTGGCTTCAAATGTCCTTGTTGACAATCGGAGTTCCACAAACATGCTTCGAGATAGCATTACATGGTCTTCAAGCAAGTTCAGACTTTGGAAACAAAAAGGGTCCATCAGGAAGAACTTATAGAATAAGTCTTACAATTTCCTCATGGAAGAAAGGATAGCCTGGCTGAAAAGGGAAACAATAACAATTGGGCCTCCAGCCAGGTGTGCTAGGCATGACATCACCTTACCGGGTCACATAAGGACCATTGTTGTAACTCTTGGAAATATGTTCCAACCATCATATCTGACCTAGATTCAGATCTGATTAGTGCCAGGATACCTCCGACTTAGTAAGCCTGAGAAGAAAAGGTGCAACACAATTGACGAGATGACAATGTAAGGTTCTCGGGAAATGAACTATGAAGTGATTTCCGTTAACAAGAGTTCATCATTAATCCAAGGAGAGGACAAAGAGGTGTCTGGTGAACTCAACGGCAATTCATCGAGATTTCCAAAAGATGGATTTCCACAATTAAGTGAACAAGGAGATAACATTTGTCAGATCAAATGATATAAGGAAGTATGCTCACGGAAAACATACACAATTAAACATTGGTTGAAAGGTGCGCCCAAAATATGGGTTGGGTTGCACGACCAATGTTAGAATGGTGATTCAATAATCCATAGTTTAAGAA
Source organism: Triticum dicoccoides (assembly GCF_002162155.2). Taxonomy (NCBI): domain Eukaryota; kingdom Viridiplantae; phylum Streptophyta; class Magnoliopsida; order Poales; family Poaceae; genus Triticum; species Triticum dicoccoides. Next base: position 135,301,291 of record NC_041385.1, read on the forward strand.
CGAACGACCGACCATTAACTTCAAAGCAATAGGGTTGCTAGAAGTGCAGAATCCAAACAACACCGTTCACTTGTTGGTACCCCGGTTGGAATCAACACGAGGACCAAGAAAGAATGGTGATGGTGAGAAGTATCACGATACCAAGAATTCTTGAGAGGTGGTGAAATTCTCACAACATTCTTGACATAAAAGATGGCAATACTCCAAGGTAAAGGAGAACAATGCTGGATAGCAAGGATCTCAAGGTATAACACAAAACACGAACAAGTTTGTGTTGAACGGAAGGCAATCGAGTGGTCGATGATAACACAAATCATCGAGGGCAAGGATGGTATTTCTCATAGGAATTCAATTGATATCCTTAAGGAGCTCGAAATGTTGACGATGATCATGACAATTTCTGTCGAGAGGTTTCATGGAGATGTAATCGGTCGGCGATGACATCAAGTCAAACGAATGATGAAGCGAAAGGTTATTGGAACCATGGGTACGTCACAAACTTGAAATCAAGTTTGTTGTTTGAGGTGAGACGATAAGACAAGGAAGATCGACGTAAGCTTAGCCCATCATCGAAATTGTGCTCCGGAAAGAAGGACCAGGTAGCACAGTTAAAATTTGGCACGATAATGATATAGTCGAGTAGGCTCGGAATGACGTGATTGAGTTCAAACTCGTACTTAAAGAAGATTACTAAGAGTTGTTGAACCGTAGTGTGGACTTGGTTCAGTTATCGGTGTCTTTGAGTGTTTAATAACTTAGAGCCCATGAAAAATTGGAATCAATGAGAATGTAGCACTTGATGAAGAACTCATAAGAAGTTATGCAGTTCCGTGATAATCTTGAGATACCAGGGGGTAATACTCGACGGCAAATCAAAGTAGAGGTTGGACTGGGGTATTACCCCGTAGAAGACAAGTGCTTAAACTTGCACGAGAAATGTTATTTAAAGGAGAACATGGTCGGAACCACGATTGCAAAAGGCCAGATCCCAGATATAAGATGAACTTATACCAAAGGAATAATTATTTTTACGAGCAGCTTCCATGATAAGTTATACATCGTGTCCCTGGGCATAAACGCAAGGTTCAAGGTCGACTCCCACTTCTTCAATGTATAACCTTCCATTCACTATTCGCTTTGATAAAGGCATTAGTGTTGAAAGTTTTACCTGGTGAAATACCAGATGAGTATGACTCGTGAAAACTTCCGAGTTCACACATATAAAGGAAGGCATCGGATCAACCCGTTAGGGTATCGTGGAAACATATACCACAATCTTCAAGAGTAGATATCACCAGCTCAAAAGCAGAGCATGGTTGGCAAAAGGAGAGGATACAATTTACCAAAGGCATTATGTATCGGAGAAAGAACTCACAAGGTGATTAGTTATGAAGGACACTGTCGGACAATAATCCAACAGTGGATATGGCGATCCACAATGGAGCTGATGTGAGTATCGTTACCCAATCAGAGGAAGAAGGAATGCAAATGCATTGGTTTATAGGACATCTGAGTAATTCAACGTTTAAATAGCAAAGGAATTATGATTTTTAATTCAAGGGATCAGGAGCGACGCTCTGATCAAGGATGGATAAGTTGAATAGACTTAGGGGTACCATTGATGGCAATCTGATTGGCCGAGAACCAGCTCCTGTTCGAAAGACGTCTGAGCGGAAAGATAATATATAAGGATCAACTGATGATTGCGTGCATTCGCACACATATAGGATCAACGGACTTAAATGATAGTGACAAAGGATGCCAATAAGATTACTAGATTTATGGGATTAACCAAAATGTAAGCAAGCAAGAATTTCAAGGGCAATAGGCTCCTGAGGATTTTTGGAAGATCGAATGGTATTTCGAAGATTGATGACATACATGAATCAACTGGGGATGAGTGAATACTCGGTAAGTGTGAGAAATTATTCGTAGGGATATTCATGTGTCAAGAACTGCAAGGCAGTAAGCTCAAAGGATTATCGAAACAACGACGAGTGTTTCGGGGTATCTTGTAATAACAAGACCAACTGGGAATAAAAGTAAAAATGACAGGTGTAAGTATTTATCCATAGGGATTTTTCGGTGGTAGGGAATTGCAAAAGCAATAGGCATAAGGTCTCGAGAAAATATCGGAGAGTATTGTCAGAATATTCCGTTGAAGCAGTCGACCATCCGTAATGAAAGGGTTCTCCGTCAGGAAGTGGTAGCGAGAACCTAGAGTTAGATTTTAGCAAAATCATTTAACCCGAATAGAAGAGAGATCAGAATCCCAGAGTATAGACGAGGAGTAAAAGATCCTAATACCACCCTAATGGCGACGTGGGCCCATGGGCCACACAGCCATGTTAGTAAAACAGTTTTCAATGTCTAGACTCGACTTCGGCCAAGGAGTTGGAAAGGGGATTCCTACAGGCAGTCGGCTCTGATACCAACTTGTGACGCCCCCGATTCAATCGTACACTAATCATGCACGCAAATGTGTACGATCAAGATCAGGGACTCACGGGAAGATATCACAACACAACTCTACAAATAAAATAAGTCATACAAGCATCATAGTACAAGCCAGGGGCCTCGAGGGCTCGAATACAAGTGCTCGATCATAGACGAGTCAGCGGAAGCAACAAAATCTGAGTACAGACATAAGTTAAACAAGTTTTCCTTAAGAAGGCTAGCACAAACTGGGATACAGATCGAAAGAGGCGCAGGCCTCCTGCCTGGGATCCTCCTAACTACTCCTGGTCGTCGTCAGCGGGCTGCACGTAGTAGTAGGCACCTCCGGTGTAGTAGGGGTCGTCGTCGACGGTGGCGTCAGGCTCCAGGGCTCCAGCATCTGGTTGCGACAACCAGGTAGAAGGGAAAGGGGAAAAGAGGGAGAAAAGCAACCATGAGTACTCATCCAAAGTACTCGCAAGCAAGGAACTACACTACATATGCATGGGTATATGTGTAAAGGGCCATATCAGTGGACTAAACTGCAGAATGCCAGAATAAGGGGGGATAGCTAGTCTTATCGAAGACTACGCTTCTGGTCACCTTCGTCTTGCAATAGGCAGAAGAGGGTAGGTCAAAGTCCTCCAAGTAGCATCGCATAGCATATCCTACCCGGCGATCCTCCCCTCGTATCCCTGAGGGAGAGCGACCACCGGTTGTATCTGGCACTTGGAAGGGTGTGTTTTATTAAGTATCCGGTTCTAGTTGTCATAAGGTCAAGGTACAACTCCAAGTCGTCCTGTTACCGAAGATCACGGCTATTCGAATAGATTAACTTCCCTGCAGGGGTGAACCAACTTACCCAACACGCTTGATCCCATTTGGCCGGACACACTTTCCTGGGTCATGCCCGGCCGCGGAAGATCAACACGTTGCAGCCCCACCTAGGCTCAACAGAGAGGCCAGCACGCCGGTCTAAACCTAAGCGCACAGGGGTCTGGGCCCATCGCCCATAGCACACCTGCATGTTGCGTACGCGGCCGAAAGCAGATCTAGCCTAGTGGCATTCCAGTCCAATTCGGCGCGCGCCGCTCCGTCGCTGACGTCTGAAGTGCTTCGGCTGATACCACGACGTCGGGATACCCATAACTACTCCCACGTAGATGGTTAGTGCGTATAGGCTCGTAGCCGACTCAGATCAAATACCAAGATCTCGTTAAGCGTGTTAAGTATCCGCGAACGCCGAACAGGGCCAGGCCCACCTGTCTCCTAGGTGGTCTCAACCTACCCTGTCGCTCCGCCACAAAGTAACAGTCGAGGGCCGTCGGGAACCCAGGCCCACCTCTACCGGGATGGAGCCACCTGTCCTTTCAGCCCCCTCGTCAGAATCACTTGCGGGTACTCAATGAGCTGACCCGACTTTAGTCACCATCTGTATAGTATGTATGAATGTATAGTATATACCCGTGATCACCTCCCAAGTGATCACGGCCCGATAGTATAGCAAGGCAGACTGACAAGAATGTAGGGCCAATGATGATAAACTAGCATCCTATACTAAGCATTTAGGATTGCAGGTAAGGTATCAACAGATGTAGCGACAATGTCAGGCTATGCATCAGAATAGGATTAACGAAAGCAGTAACATGCTACACTACTCTAATGCAAGCAGTATAGAGGAGAATAGGCGATATCTGGTGATCAAGGGGGGGGCTTGCCTGGTTGCTCTGGCAAGAGAGAGGGGTCGTCAACTCCGTAGTCGAACTGGTCAGCAGCAGCGTCGGTCTCGTAGTCTACCGGAGAGAAGAGGGGGAAGAAATAATGAATACAAAGCAAACAAAGCACCACAAAATATATCAAGGCAATACACGGTGTTCAGTGTGCCCTAACGCGGTAGTAGGTGATACCGGTGAAGGGGGGAAAACATCCGGGAAAGTATTCCCGGGGTTCCGTGTTTTCGGGCAGAGGAACGGAGGGGGAAAGTTACGAGTTTGATATGTTAGGGGTGTGTGGTGGACGAACGGGCTGCGTATCCGGAATCGTCTCGTCGTTCTGAGCAACTTTCGTGTTGAAAATATTTTAATCCGAGTTACGGATTAAAAGATATGATTTTCTAAAGATTTTATGAATTTTCTGAAATTTATTTAATTATTTAACTCTAACATTATCCAGAATAGTGTATGCTGACGTCAGCATGACGTCAGCATGGCGTCAGCAGTCAACAGGGGTGTTGACTGGTCAATCTGACATGTGGGACCCACTGGTCATAGACTGTTTAGGCTAATCACTATTTAACTAATCTAACTACTGTTTAATTAAACTAATTAGTTAATTAGGTTAATCTAATTATGATTAATTAACTTAATTAATTCCTTAATTAATTAATTAATTTAATTATTATTTATTTATTTAATATATATTTTTTTAATTCTTTTTTTTTATAAAACCGTTCTGGGCGTGGGGCCCCCTGTCATAGGCCAAGGCCCCTAACGGGCATACGGGCAGGCTGGTGCGGGCGAAGCCGCACCCCTGCCCGATAGCAAGGCGAGGCCGGTTCGGGGCCGGAGTGGGCGCGAGCAGCGCGGGCCACAGCCGGCGGCGACGGCCGCGGTAGGTGAGGGCAGCTGCGCCGGCGGCCACCGCAGCGGAGAGGAGTCCTGGGACGGAGCGCGCGAGAGCGGGCACCGGCGAGCGTGGCCGCGGCCAACGGGGACAGAGGCGGGGCGCGTGTGTGCGGT
>NC_041385.1:135306898-135310902 GCF_002162155.2 Triticum dicoccoides
TATGGGCTAGGGTTCGGTGGGAGTGGGGGGTTAAGCAGGGGTAGGGTGGGCCGGTCGGGTAGCCTGGTTCGGCGGCCAGTTGGGCCGTTCGGCCCAGTTGGCCAGGGGGGTTTCCGCCTTCTTTTGTTATTTTTTTTTGCTTTACCTTTTACCCATTTCTCTTTTATTTTAGTTGCACTATATTTTTGGTTTAGTAAAATATGAAAACAGCTCCAAAAATAGTGTGTCAAATTAATCCACTGATCTAAGAAGTTTTACCTGAGAATAAAAGTAGTTTAGTATTTGGAAAAATATATTAGGAGTATAACTAATTGTTTTGATGTTGTTTTAATCACTTAAGGGTATTTAATATTTTATAATGACTGTTGTTACTCCACCAATAATATCCATGATTTATTTGTCACATTAATAACATTTTAGTTTTGACTTTTGAAAACTTTAATCGTTTGACTTGATTTTAAATTTGAATTCGAACCGTTTTTGAACCATCGCGAGATTAATAACAGTAATCGAGGTGACGTGGCATCATTAGCGTGGAATTACTGTAGCATGATTACACGGGCGTCACAAACTTTCCACTAAAATACCAAAAATATATTTATCTCTTATCATATTTGCTTCCAATCTACTTTTATTTGCATCTTTACTTTTTGCATCTATATATAAAATACCAAAAATATATTTATCTTATCATACTATCTCTATTAGATCTCACTTTCGCAAGTGGCCATGAAGGGATTGACAACCCCTTTATTGTGTTGGTTGCAAGTTCTTTGTTTGTTTGTGTAGGTGCGTGGGACTTTTGAGGAGCCTCCTACTGGATTGATACCTTGGTTCTCAAAAACTGAGGGAAATACTTACACTACTATTACTGCATCACCCTTTCCTCTTCAAGGAAAACCAACGCAAGCTCAAGATGTAGCAGGCACGTGCTAGATGTCCCACACGTTAGCGAAAGGAGTGGGACATAAACAACATGGTAGAGCCCAGCGCAAAAAAACAGCGTGGTAGAGCATCTCCACTTCTTCCACTTTTGGGTCGGAGACCACATGTAGTAGTACTAGTGGTATGAATGACACAAAGTGCGACCCGTAGAGAAATACAAGTCTAGTTGGAAGGTTTCGCGGCATACACGTAAACAAATATAAAAGCTAATATGTGCCTCCAATTAATATAGTAGTAGTAGAGTACTTAGGCACGTACTCCATAACATCACCGTGCATTGCACGTACAAAATTTAGTGGTACGTAGTAAGACATAAATGCCTATATTCCACGCATGTTCATACTATTTATGCCTTTCGACTTCATTTACTGTGCTACATTACTTAGGCTTGTACGTCCACTCCTGGGTACATGTCCGTCTCGTAGTTCCAGTCCCACGTGTTCTTCATATAGATGGAATGATCCTTGCATGACACGTGCACCTTGATGCTAGATGTCTCGCGTGTTGGAAAAAGGATGAACAAAGCTCACGTCAAAAAATAGAGTGGAAGAACATAGATTCCCGACGACCGAGAAGGAGCAAGGAACCTCATGGTGGAGCGTCTGCACTCATAAAATTTTATATTATTCAGCGATATAAAATCAACCAATCATCTCCAAAGTGTACTGGAAGAGTACGAAACACGGCAGCCCAGTGTAGTTACATCATACTAGTACATGGCTAACCCACGCTATCACCATATTTCTTGGCTTCCGTGCGACACCTAGCTCTAGTAATCCAGCAGCCCGTATCGCTTCCCGCTCCTCGTCTCTCTCAAAGTGCGGCGGGCTGGCGTTTTTGCCGTCTATTGAGGTCGGTTAACTCATCACATGCTAGCGACATGCCAAGAGCATTCTAAAAAAATAGTAATGTACTCTATTGTTATGCCAAGAAGAGGAAGCGCTTTGACCGACGGACCAAACGGGACAGGCGTGTCATGCCATGAGTGAGTCCAGTTTCTCGTTTTGAACTCGTTTAGAACACTTGGTTTTGACTATTGATAAGATTTTATATAGGGCCTAATGTATTCTTCGAGGATGCCTTTGACTATTGATAAGATTTTATATAATTGAAAATTATATCATTCGAAGATCCTTTCACGTTCCGTTTAAAAAAAAGATCCTTTCACTTATGAATTTGACTGTATGCTTTGAGAAACTTCATGTCATATACTGCTCCTATTTGGATAATTTAACTTAGTTAGAGGTTAGACTAACTCATGACTAACCCTGAACTAACTGTAGCCAAAGACATGTTTGGGTGACAGGGTTAGATTGACACTAAATGCACTTGATGGAGAGAGAAAAGTGATTTTTTAGTGGGCCCAATGAGAACTATCTCCAGTTAGCACCTCTTGGGTGGGATAGTTTTTTTTTGGTTGGTTCGGTGCAACTTGCTCCAATTTAACCATCATGCTTGGATACTTTAGGGCTATTTGAGCCCCGACTAGCTCAAACTAACTCTAACCCATGGATCCAAACAGGGCCTATGGCCAGCCTCGATGCGGAGCAGTTGAGTGCACCAGGAAGCGGCGCTCTCTCGGCTGTCATGCTGCTTCAAAGCCGACGCCACTGAGAGGTCGCCTCCGCTCTGGCCGGGCATTAATGCGGCACTGACGCTCCAGGGCGACACTGACCGTTTCACGCAGGAAGCGGGGGCTGGCAAGGGAGTATTGGTTTTGAACCGTTTCAGGTGTAGTACTGGTAGTTTGCAAAACTACTCAATTATTGCACTTCGTTTCCTAAGAAATTGTGACAAAAAACGCTACACCACAGCCCGCTTCCCTTCCCCATCCTCTTCCACTGCCCGCGCACGTCCGCAGGAAGCGACCGGTCAACCCTTATATAGGAGTGCTAGAAAAAAAGATGCATGCATGACCATTAAAATTTCCAGATTAAAGCGCCGCTCCGGCGGGAGTATGGTGTATGTTGTTAGCTTCGGCCGGGCCATGGCTAATGGGTGACGGCAACCAAAGAAGATGTGGCGGGAGGGGAATGAATGCATCTACTGTTTGGGTTCGCCATCCGCTTAAATAAATGCGCACCATCACATGTACCCGCGGGTGCACAAATTGTAACATATGTGTCTGCTTAAGTGGGTGTCATGTAACTGGTGTGTGTGTGAGAGAGATTATGAGAGATAGAGTTCGTGTGTGTGACTCTACTCTGCGGACATCTACTCAACCTTTTGCATCGGGATATAAGTATAATGGTATTATACTTTAGCTAGTGATTTGTGTGGCCATGTTAATGTGGTTGTGTAAAAAAATGTCACATCCTGCTCGTGGTTTGCGTTATATAATTACAAGCAAGATGCTCATGCATTGCACGGAACATCAATATGCATTTTTACAAAACACCTGTTGTGATTGACCCATGCAGGAGTAATCCCATGTGTAAAAACTAACGATATCTCGAGAATTTTATCAGAAAACTGGTATCTCGAGAATGTCATCGAAAAAATGAAAGATGAGAGATAAGATGAGGAGGAGTGGAGCGTGGTGGTGACTGGTGGCCGGACAGGGCGGAGGCATGGGGATGGACGGCGCCAGAAGGCGGTAGCGGCCACCATGCTAGATTGTTCTAGAGACTTCCTTTTTTAATTGCTCAGCAATGAGGTTGTGGGAGATAAGGATGTGGAGAGAGGTGCGGGTATCTTTTGTAAAATTATCATAGCTTGCTTTCTATCCGTCAGATATAGATCAGACGGTCTATATTTCAAGGTGGCAGGCACACCATCATCACCAACTCGGTTTTTTATAAGGGTAGAGATGATAAGTTTGCTAACTACTAAAGTAAAGTGGAATTTGTCCATGTTATATAAGTAAATTAAGGTGATTGTTTATCATACGGGTAAGGTTGGATGAAGGGTAGTAGGAACAAATGCTCCGCCTAAAGCATGTGTGTGTGAGACGGAGTCTTAGTGTGTGTGTGGGGTTGTGCGTGGCGTGTGTGTGTGATAGAGAGAGAGAGATGGAGTCTTAGTGTGTGTGTGTGATGGAGTCTTAGTGTGTGTGTGTG
>NC_041385.1:135311447-135331772 GCF_002162155.2 Triticum dicoccoides
GTGGGTGCGTGCGTGTGTGTGTGTGTGTGTGTGTGTGTGTTTGTGTGTGTGTCGCGGGGTCCTCGGTGGCGGATGTAATTTAAGTGTGCGTGGCTTCATCATAGAGAGGTGATGTGTATGGCAGAGGCCACCAACGATGGGGTGGGAGAGAGAAAAGGCCCGTAGAGAGGGGAGAGAACGTGTGTGCGCATGAGAGGAGTCGACATCGAGAGAACGCGTTTGTTCAAGAGACACCGAGGAAGACTACTATATATCGATGGTGCATGTAGGCGGGAATTAAAAGAAGGGATGGTCTTATTGGGTTCGGGGATATAGGGGAAGAGTGAGAGGGGGGCAGCTAGAAGGAGATTGTTAAGTGTGAGTGTGTGTTTTACCCATCCAGGCGGAAGATATGTGCACACAAGAAGAGAACGATTCGATGTGGCATTAGGGTTGAGGGTAATTAACTATGTATGGAGACATAGAGACCTTGAACGTGCATGTGCAAGAGGTATACATGTATACGTGGGATGTGTGTCTGTGCGTGTGCATTATCGAGATAAAAGAAAGAAGACATAAGTCATAAGATCAACGACATGGGAGAGATGGATCGGTATGAAAATATGCATGCATGTGAGAGTGCAGGGAAGAAGGCCCGATAATTGAGCATGTGTTTTTGTCTTTAAGAGATAGTGGCGAGGGCTGGAGCATGCATCTATGGCGAGTATAGGGAGTGAGACACCATGACTGTGCAAAAGAGATCAGCCTATAAATGCATGTATGGAGAGACATATATAGTGTGGGTGATAGGAAGCAAGACTGTGTGCGGGAAAGAAATGTTGACGGAGAAACTACAGATAGATACAGAGATGGGGATGCTAGCTAGAGAGACATCCCCTGTTTGAGTGTTGGAGATGACCGCCGGGTGGTTCAGAGGGTGAAGTTATGTGTGTGTGAGATAAAGATAAAAAGAGGGCACTTGACTGCATGTAGAGAGAAACATATGTAGTGTGCGTGATAGGAAGCAAGAGTGAGGGCGAGAAAGAAGGTTGATGGAGAAATAGATAAATAGAAAGATAAATATGATAGCTAGTGTGTGTTAGAGATAGGAGTCGAGTGGATCAGAAGGCTGAGTTATATTTGTGGGTGTGAGAGACATAGAGAGAGGGTGCATGTGAGTCACATGCAAACAAATATCAGAGAGAAATGAGATCCTGAGAGACGGAGTTTTGTGTCTACGAGAGAGAAAGATATTTCACAACGAGAGTGATAGCAAGAGAGACATATGAGGGAACGCAAGATATCTCTAGGGAGAGAGAGTGTGTGTGAGTGACATACAAGAGAATGGTGGAGAAATATGAGACCCTGGGAGACAGAATTAATGTCTAAACGGGATTACACTATATGTTTCATGTGTGAAACACATTATACATGTTTGAGAAGTAAAAAAACCCGCATGAAACACACATTAATTGGAGACAGTTAGCGAGGAATGCATACATTGGATTTCAACATAATGTGGTTTCAAATATTTGAAAATCCAAACTGATGGATACAGCCTTATGAATCTGACATCATGCCATTTGTAAACCATATTTATGTATAAAGGGTGTTGTGCTTTTGAAAGTATATATAAAAAATGATGTATATAGAATTTTATTCGAATCGAAAATGGATCCTGCCTGAAAAAAATAGAATACAACCGGGATTCGAATTCAGTTGGCATGATAAACATGCACTCTGCAAAATTTGAACGAAGCGGGGAAAGTCACAGTAACCGCCCGAAACCAAAATCTGCGAGATGGAAATTACTACTGCCTATCGCTGCCATGCAAAGCCTATGTGCTCGATTTCTATAGGTTTCCATAGGGGTAGATTTGTAATTTCACTCAAACGTGACATAATCGCCTCTCACCCGGATTCATACACGGTGGGCACCAAAACACAGTGTCTCCTCAGCCGAAATCGACTGCCTCCCTGATTCATACACGGTGGGCGCCAAAAACAATCTCTTGTCGGCAAATATTCGGTGTATGTGAGATTACCGTCATATCCCCAACCGACTAATATTGTTGTGATGTAGGAAATTTGAAACGGGGGCTAAGTTTGTAAATTTCCGCGATTTGAGACAAGCGCACCCTGAAGACATGGTTCCCCACTTCCCTCTCTACCTCCATTTCCCCATTTGTACTACGTGGGCGCCAAAACACCCTTTCCTCTCCACCCCAGCCTCCTCTATCCGCCACCCCATCCACCGCCGTCCTCCTCCACCATGCCGGAGCTGATACCCCGACACCGCCGTCCATTACAAGAGATTGACCGCTCTCATCCACGGCTTCAGACCGGGATCCTTGCATCCCTTCCTCTCGCTTAATCCCCGCCGTCGTCCACCTTGCCGGTGCCGCTCCTACGACCACCTCATCCACCGCACCCTGCCGCCACCGTCTACCCTCCTAGATCCGCTTCCACGCTGTCAATAGCCATCGCTACCATAGCACCGTCAAAATCTCAGCAGATGCATACACGGCGCCGCACCAGAGGCGGTACTCTTTCGTATCTGCTCAATTTATTTATCACAGCAAGAAAATAGATCGCCACTGTTTTACTCTGATTTCTTGTCCATCACTTACTTGCTAGTTGAAAGCAAACATTGGTTGCAAAGTTGCCTTTGTCCAGTTTGCACCTTCAGATCCGCCATGGCACGCTCAACACTATACTCCCAATGCTTATGGTTTTCCCCTTTTATATTCCACACTAGTTAAATCACATTAGACTAAATTTCAAAATTGGTTCAGTCGATTTTCCAAAGCTCGCCGAAGTTCGCCGGTGCGAAGGAAGGGGCTCGGGTGGGGATGGTGGTTGTGGGGGCGGTGGTGGGGCCTCGCCGAACAAAGAAAACTCAACGCGGGCAGGGGCAAGGGTGGGGGGTGCGGGTGGTGGAGGAACACAGGCGGTGGGGGCCGGTGGTCCGGCCGGCGGACCGTGCGGTGTTCTGTATGGGAACAATCAGAGACGAGGAAGAAGAAGGGCTAGGAGACATAGGATCTTCATCCAATTGCCTGAAATGGTCGACTGACCCAAATGACAAAAGTCACGCGACTTGCATGCATACATGCCTTTATATTCAGTACCATCATCTTACACTACAAAAAAAGACACATCCGTGACATTTTGGGCCAAATGAATTTTTTTCTGTCATACTTATGACACTTCTATGACGATAATTGTGACAAAACCCGGTATCATCATAGGTGTGGTGGGATCCTACTTCTATGACAAAAAATCACGACAAGAAATGGGCTTTTCGTCCTGGGCGGGACGGAGACGCGGATGCATGACATTCTTTGGGCCGTCCATGACGGAAAAAACCTTGGTAGAAGCGAGGGCGAGGAAAATATCGGGGTGTTCCCGGTTACGGTGGGTGGTCGGTGCCGAGCGATGCACGGAGGTTTGTGCGTTTCTCTCTTACACGCACGCGCGTGGGTGCGGGGAGTTGGGCTCTAACTGAACCCGAGCAAGGCGTTCGCATACTGAACCCGAGAGATTGCACTGCAGTCTATGCGTTACTGAACCAGAGCGATCGATCGATGGCTGTTAACTGGACCAGATCAAGCGATTCCTTTGCTACTGCTGCTAACTAAAGCAGATCGATGATGTCTCTGGATGAACAGTGAGCGTTGCTGGGGTGGGGGGTTGGATGAATTGTTCCCGGTGCGGGTGGATGAACAGGACCCCGTGGTGTTGCCTCTGGATGAACAGGATCCCGATTAATCGAGCCGGTTGGGGCTGGATGAACAGGACCCCGTGGAGGGCTGGATGAATAGGACGACCCCGTGGAGGGCTGGATGAATAGTAGAAGGTGGAGGGATGGATGAACAGTAGCCCGTGGAGGGGTGGTTGAACAGGAGCCCGTGGAGAGGGGTGGTTGAACAGTAGCCGGTGGAGTAGCGCGCGGTGGAGGCTAGATGAACAGGAGCCCGTGGATGAACAGTCACAGGTGGAGGATTGAGGAGGTCGACGATGGATGAACAGTAGACCGTGGAGGCTGGAGGAGGTCGATGGTGGAGATGAACAGTATCTCATGGAGTCCCGTTTTGCGTTACACCACACCCCTCCCGATGAACAGGACCCCCGTTTTGACCGTAGTGCTCCAACACAAGTCCGTTTCCTTTGTTTTGAGGTACGCCACACCCCTCCCAATCAATAGGACCCCGTTTCAACCATAGGAAGTCCAACACAAGTCCATTTCCTCTGTTTTGCAGTATGCCAGACCCCTCCCGATGAACAGGATCCTGTTTTGAACGTGGCCGGTCGAACACAAGGCCGTTTCCTCCATTTTGTGGTACGCCCAGCCTCGTTTCCATCGGTTGTTCCGTCCAAGCCCTCCCGATGAAGATGACAATGCATTCCATTCCGACCCAGCCGGTTTGCTCCCCATGAACACGACGACGACGCTGTTTCTCCGTTCCGACCCAGCGATGTACACAAGTCCTGGCCGTATGTATGCGCGAGTAGGCGTTCGAGACCCCGCCTGTATGTATGTACGTGGTCGTATTTTCTTTCTTGCACACTAGACGATGTACGTACGTGTACATGCTACATGCGTGCCTCTACTATGACACGTGCATGCCTCTACGTCGACCATTATGTACGCGAACATTCGCAACCAGAATGACAACGCTACGTACGCTTCGACCAGGTGGGTCCCGACTGTCCGGCACTTCCTTGGGTGCGAAGATGTAGATCGTGGGTCCCATTAGTCAGGGCGGCAAATCATATTTTTTTTGCCTAGACGCACTTCCTTGCGTGCGAAGATGTAGCTGGTAGGTCCCAGCAGTCAGGGTGGAACGTTTTTTCACGAAATACGGTTGTCCGTCTGTGTGTCCCTACGGTCAGGTGGAGGAATCATTACTTTTTGTGTAATAAGAGGCACTTCCTTCCTGCGGCCGTGGACCCAGCTGTCAGCCTCTCCACGTACAGTACTCTTCTGATGGAAGTCGGTCATTGACCACATTAACCACGCCACGCCGAGAGCACCAAGGCGGTGGACGATGGCGAGGCCTAGGAAGGGGATGACGCGAAGGCGAGAATACGCGGCAGTGGATGCCCACGCGGAGAGGAGTACGAGGGTTCACTGGTTCGGCTGTGATGTGAGGCTGCCGTCACCATAGAATAACAGGGGGTGTGGGTGAGTAGAGGGATGGCCTGGCCAGGGGTGGGAGTAGTAGGGGGCGGTGAGGCCTCCGCGGCATCACAGCCAGCCACGGGAGGTAGGAGCACGCGGCACGACCGGCGCTGGTTTGGGCGGCTGGAGCAAGAATACCAGAGGTTGAAGAAGCACTACGGCCGTTGGATGAATGTCATACGGTAACTAGAGCTAGAATCGTTCATATTGACTAAATTGACAAAGCCCTCCGTCCCCGTCAACTTGGTTGGCCCACAAGTCAGCCTCCCACCATGCTGGGTTCTAGCTGGCAGGGGGAGTATTCATTTTTTTGTGAGTAATAAGGAGGCACTTCCTTGCAGGGGAAGATAGATGTTGGGTCTGACCTGTCAGCGGGGGGCACATTTTTTTTGAGAAATATAGAGGCCCTTCCGGTGGGTCCCAGATGTTAGGTGGAGGAATCATTATTTTGCCCGTAACAAGGAGGCATTTCCTTGTGTGTGGCCGTGGACCTAGCTCAGCCTCTCCACGTATAGTCCACGTCCGATGGATGTAATTCGTTGACCATGTTGACCAGGCCGCATCGAGAGCACCATGGCGGTGGATGATGGTGAGTCCTAGGAAGGGAACGACATGGAGCCGGAGAAGAGTCGACAATGGTTGCCCATGCGGTGGGGAGTACGAGGGTTTACTGGTCCGGCTGCCGTCGCGGGAAAATAATAGGAGGTGTGGGTGAGTAGAGGAATGGCCTGGCCAGCAATGGAGTAGGGTGGGGCGGTGCGGCTTATGCGGCAGCACAGCCGGCCACGGGAGGAGGGAGCAGGAAGTCCCACCGGCGCTGGTTTGGGCGGCTGGAGCAAGAAGATTAGATATTGAAGAAGCAGCATGGCTGTTGGATTAACATCCAACGGTCACTGCTGCTAGAATCGTTTGTGGACTAAGTTGACAAAGCCTTTCGTACACGTCAACCAAGTAGAACCACAAGTCAGCCTCCAAATCTGTCCCAAACAGCATACAACCCCAAATTTTTAGCCAGATTCAAATTAATTTTGAAACAAAATATACCTTAATTTAAATTAAGTGAAATTTTGCCCGCACAAAAACAGTGAAATTTAAAATATCAAAATCTAAAATAAAAAAAATATTTTGATTGCATGTTTGCTGTATTTTTTTCATTTTACAGCCCATTTATTATTACTTATAGCCCATTTCTTATTACTTAAAGCCCATTTTCTGGGCAAAATGCATCCCTCCTCATCTTGAAAGATTTCCGGCCTAGCAGGGCCTAGAAACACTGGGGATAGTAGGGGGCGGTGAGGCCTCCGCGGTAGCAAGGCTGCCCACGGGAGGCAGGAGCATGCGGCACGACCGATGCTGCTTTGTGCGGCTGGAGCAAGAAGACTTGAGGTTGAAGAGGCACTACGGCCCTTGGATGGACATCGTATAGTCACTGGAGCTAGAATCGTTCATATTGACTAAGTTGACAAAGCCCTCCGTCCCCGTCAACTTAGTAGGCCCACAAGTTAGCATCCCACCAAGGTGGGTCCCAGCTAGCAGTGGGAGTATACATTTTTTCTGCATAATAAGGAGGCACTTCCGGTGGGTCCGAGCTGATAGCAGGGGGAACATTTTTTCATGAAATACGGTGGCCCGTCCGGTGGGTCCCAACAGTCAGGGGGGAAATGTTTTTTTCGCAAAATACGGTGGCCCGTCTAGTGGGTCCCTGCTTTCAAGTGGAGGAATCATTATTTTCCTCGTAACCAGGAGGAACTTCCTTACTGCGGCCGTGGACCCAGCTGTCAGCCTCTCCACGTACAGTACACTTCCGATGGAAGTCGTTCCTTGACCACGTTAACCAAGACACGTTCCGTTGCATGCATGCGTCCATGGTTGTGGTGCGTCCCCACTGTCAGCCTCTCACGTACAGTCATCTTTCGACGACTCTCGATTGTTGACCACACCGTACTGAGCGAACCAAGGCCGGTGGACGACGGTGAGGCCCTAGACTGGAACGACCCGGACATGGGGAAGACGGGGGAATGAAGTCGCAGATGGAGAGGAGTGGGAAACTTGATTGGTTCGGGTGCGCGGCTGTTGGATTAACATCCAACGGTCCAGCTGCTAGAATCATTTGTTGATTAAGTTGACAAAGCGCTGCGTACACGTCTGCTTAGTAGGCCCACAAGTCAGCCACCAAATCTGACGGGTCCCAGCTGTCAATGGGAGGAATAATTTTTTTCGCATAACAAGGAGGCACTTCCTTCCGTGCGAAGATACAGTCGGTGGGTCCCAGCTGTCAGGTGGAGGAAACATTTTTTTCAGCTTAATAAGGAGAAACTTTCCTTGCATGTGACCATGGACCTCGTGGGTCCCAGCCGTCAGGCTCTCCATGTACAGTCCTCTTCCGATGACTCTCGTTTGTTGACCATGCCGCACCAAGCGCAACGAGGCGGTGGACGACGGCGAGGCCCCGGGAGGGAACGACTCGGAGATGGGAAGACGTGGCAGTGGAGTCGTAGATTGAGAGGAGGAGAATGGCTATAACTGGTTCTAGTGTGGCGTGGGGCTGCAGTCTGTGGAGAATAACAGGAGGTGTGGAGGGGTGGAGGGATAGCCCGACCGTCGGTGGGGAAGCGCTTCGCAGCGATGCATGCTAAGCAGAGCTGCTAGCCGCCGGAGGCCGGACCAGGCGGTCCCGGCGACACTGGAGGAAGAGGACAAGAGATTGAAGGTGCATGCCGGCCCATGTTTTCTAGAATGTACAGTCCATTTGCTTGGCTCAGTGAACAAATAATTTCCCGTCAATGCGACCCATTTATATTTGCTAAGAAATCCCAGACCATTTGCACTTCCTTGAAATACACGAATTAGCTGGGCTCGTTATATATATAATGTTATGTTAGAAGGAGCAATTAATATCAAAAAATAAACCGGAGAGGCACATTATATATATATATATATAATTAACAAATAAGCGAGTTATTGCTCAAAATAAAAATAAGCGCGTTATTGTTAGATTGGTCCTTAAAATCTTCGCAAGCTTTTGTACGCAATCACCAGGATTTTCCTTGCGTGTGAGTCAAAAACAACCAGGATTTTCCTTGCCAACTTCTGTTAAACATTTACTTTTATGAGTTAATAACACGTGGGATGTTTTTATAATGTATATATAAGTCTCTATAAAATATACAATAATAGTAATAATATAAATATATATAATGTGGTTAGAACGGAAAACATAAATTGGACACAACATTATTATTCTTATATATAGATAAATAGAACAGAGACCTGCGTTTTATTAAAAAAATACATTGGGCTACCGATCTTTAAGAAAAAGCCCATAGGCCGGGATGGAACTCAAAAAATAAGTTGAAACCACTGTCTCCGTATGTCGTGGGCTACACATGTTAAAATAGAAAACCTAGGCCTAGCTGATACTTGTTCGCCCTTTGGAAAAAAATGATACCAGATTGCCGAGCGAGCTGGATTAAAGAGGGGGCCGGCGGCACGACTGAAGAAGCACATCAGGAGCGAATTTTTTTCTTTAGTGGATGGCTCCCAATGGAGTTTTTTTACTTGCCTCTGCACCATACAACTTGTATTTTTACTTGCCTCTGCACCATACAACTTGTATTAAAGAGGGGGCCGGCTGGACAACCTACAGAAACCAGCACTCGATTTTTCATCAAGCCCCCAAAACAACGCAGTACTATGTTTGTTTTGAGGCCGAAAACATTACGGTAGGGGTTGAGTGGGGGAGGGGGGAAGACAGAGCAAAAACATTAAAAAGAGCTGATGCGCCGTTGCTACCCTAACAAAGCAGGTGCAATTCTTCTCGGGAAGAAGGTGTGCTGTTGACACCCACACGTCACATACCCCACCGTAGGCATAATAACAAGTTCACACACAAGTAAAACGGAGAAGGTAAACATTCATATCAAACTCAGGTTCACAAGACATGTTCATATTCATAGCCAACATTCACTATCAACAACTCAAAAGATTCATATATACACAAGTTCAACATGTCTATGCATCCAAATGATTGATAGATCACATGACAATATTCATAGATAATTCACAAAAAGATTCAGATATACACATGTTCAGTATGTTTATGCATCCAAATGATTGAGATCACAACCAATATGATCCATGGACGAACTTTAATTACCTAGGGTACACACTGGTAAATGGTGTCCAGTCGGAGGTACTTCTTGCTAAAATTAATGCTTGTACGAGTAAACTTTCGAGTACATAAGAGGCAGCACAAATAACCTCAACTTTGCTTGTAGGTTTATCCTCAAATAGTGGCCTCGTGCCGAGGGAGGTTTGAGAAACTTGGCCAGTACTTTCATCCAACTAGTTTACTGGCTCATCTTGGTCTTGTAGCTCGCCAAAATTCTACATTGCAGACGAGAAAGGAGGCGGTTGAGAAAATGAGCCACCCAAATTTTTTGTGCAGTTCAACTGAAATGGAGCATCCCTAGCGTACAGACTAATTAAGTGCCAGATGAATATACGCGTCAACGAACTTGTCTGGAATCTTTAGACTCCATGCCATACAGTCCGCTACCATATCTGCCGATAACCAAAAGGCACAAGTTGGGACCAAAGACTGGACTTTGTTTTTCTGGGGTATGCGCCAAACAATATTTTTGGCGTTCACTCTCCTAATACTTGGAGTTTTACAACTGGTTGCCGCCGGTTGATACTCAAATGAATATAGGCACTTCTTGTCAACATCGATGCTTGTCTGAGTGAACTTTGGAGTACATAGCAGCGGCATAACTATTTGTCCATCTGATATTTTTGTGCAGTTCTTCTGAAATCACCCAATGCAATGATTTGCCTACGAGTTCAGGCTCCAAGTTACTCCTTTATAAAATCGGTAAACAGTAACACAATACCAAATTACGAATACATGACAAGCACAATAATCAGGATAAAGACCAGTACCGACCTGTGTGAGGTAGCATATCAAATAATATTTCTTTGACTGGAAGCTGAGATAAGCGAAGCGGCTGATAGCAAAGGAGGAAAGCAGGCCCAAATTAGTGACTGACAGGAAAGGACGGAAGTTGTCGAGGCAATGAAGCACCCAACGTTTTTGTGCAATTCCACCAAAATTGAGCATCCGTGTTGGCACATATATTGAGAGAGTGAGATTACTGTAATAGTGGGACTAGTTGATGAAACATACACTAACAAATAGAAGCACCCTCATTATCTTAATGGGTAAAGTTAGCAACATAGAAGTCTTGCTTAAAGAGAGGAATTAGTTTATTTAATCAGTGCCAACTAGCTCAACACTCAAAGCATTGCCATATATCATATGTTGCCAAACTTTAACGTGCAAAGATAAAGAAGTTTCTCATGACAGTCGCATGATACAGATAGAGATGATAGCAAACTAATATGGATGAAGGCCTTAGGACCGTACCAACCTAAGGAAAAGAGCTTATTCATGTAGTATCATAAGAGATGATAAAGCACTCACTGGAATCACTCAATAATATATATTTTTGTCCACTTCAAATGTATGGTTGAAATCACTCTTGTTTCCAGTGTTGAGATTATATCGAAAGATTATCAAGAACTTCCAGCAGAGTTAAAGCACTGGCTGGGATAGTGTTCATTGTATTGTTTTGTGTAGTTCCACTAAAATGTATGATTGGCACAACATGATCCCTATTTGCTCAAGTAGGAACAAGGTGAAAACTTCATTAGCTTAGTGAGAAAGGATAGAAAGACATTAGCATATTACTCTAACAGTAGCATCAAATTCATGATGGACAATATGCAAAACGTTTCCTCATTGAACCAATGGCAATAAAAAACAATAACACTATTATGTCATGACACTAATAATATTCCCTCCCTGCTCCACCACATGATTCACCTCCATAGACAAACATACACATGTACATGATTCAGCATAGGGTGCCACTAAAGATTTGTTTAACTCCGACAGGAAAATTAGGCAGCAATAAATTAGTGGTACTTAAGTACTCCTAATTAATTAAGTGAGACAGCAGAAGTCTAAGGGCTCCCTGGAGGATCATCTCACATGTAAGGTAGTCGTTGCCTGAGCCCTTGAATGGCCTCGACTGAGGCCTCTGGATTCAGCAAGATCTTCTTGGCACTGTTTATTCTTCTTCTTCTTCCTCTTCACGCTCTGTTTCTCTTTCTCCTCACCAGTTGGTGAAACCAAGTACATGATTGGCCTTCCAGTTCAGAATTGGTTTTGTTAGTGAGGGAGTACAAGTGTACTAGTAAAAATAGCATTATTTTCTCATGGAAGTCGCAAAAAAGAGATGAACACATGTATTAAATATCATACTTACATAAAGGAAGGTTATGGAGCCAATATGGATGATGAGGATTGGAACACAGATCTCCCTTTGTGCAGTTCCACCAAAAGGAACCAACTGTTCCATTCTGACATTCCAGATAAACATCACAAAACTCACTTCTTTTAAGAAGAGTTTTGTGCAGTGCACCAAAAGTTCACAACATCAACCAGGTGAAATGGATATCCCTGTTTGCACAAAAAGCTATAGAGGAAACAGTCAGAGTCTCAAACAATTACAAGCACAAAGATTTGGCTAAACTTGTCATGGCTTATAACAGTGGCATGGCTTCATTTTACCAGGGGCATTAGATTAAGAACAACTAAATATTTGGTATAAGGGCTTGGGACAGTGGGTGCATCAGCAGTCTAGCACCATGTGAGGGAGTCCTGGATTAAGGGGTCGTTGGAAAGCCGGACTATATAATTTAGCCGGACTATTGGACTATGAAGATAAAGGACAAAATACTTCGTCCCATGTCCGAATGGGACTCTCCTTTGCGTGGAAGACAAGCTTGGCGATTTGGATATGTAGATTTCCTTCTCTATAATCAACTCTGTGTAAACCCTAGCCCCCTCCGGTGTCTATATAAACTGAAGGGTTTAGTCTGTAGGACAAGAATAATCATAATCATAGGCCAGCTACTAGGGTTAGCCTCTACGATCTCATGGTAGATCAACTCTTGTAATACTCATATCATCAAGATCAATCAAGCAGGAAGTAGGGTATTACCTCTATAGAGAGGGCCCGAACCTGGGTAAACATCATGTCCCCCACCTCCTGTTACCATTATCCTTAGACGCACAGTTCGGGACCCCCTACCCTAGATCCGCTGGTTTTGACACCGACATTGGTGCTTTCATTAAGAGTTCCACTTTGTCGTCATCTAAGGTTTGATGGCTCCTTCGGTTATCAACGACCCGACCCAGGGTGAGATCTTTCTCCCCGGGAAGATCTTCGTATCCGGCAGCTTCGCACTGCGTGCCAACTAGCTTGGCCATCTGGAGCAGATCGACAGCTACGCCCCTGGCCATCAGGTCAGGATTGGAAACTTGAACTATACTACCGACATCTGCGTTGACTTTATCTTCGACGAATTCGAGCCCATAACAGCCACGCCCAGCCGCCATGATGAGCATGACTTAGATATACCATCTGGTCGTACTCAGAGGATGGCATTTGTGACTCTCTTGGCCCTAGATCCAGAGCAGAATGCGCCGCCCGGGGATGGGGTGCTAGACCCCAGCGTGGAAGCCGCATACTTAACAGCGCTTGAGACGAACACAGATCCAACCTCTGACGAGGCTTGTGTCATCGGACCCTCAGACTCATCTCCAGATACGGGTTCCGAACCGCGTGTATCTGCGCCCACTGAATCCAACTGGGCACCAATCCTGGAGTTTACCTCCGCAGACACTTCCAACACTCGCCCATGGGCGACATGTTAAACTCTTTGAAATTCCTTTCCTTGGAAGGGAATTCTTGGCCGAACTATCTGCGGCTTGAGCGGTAAGCGGATGACGAACTTCGTTACCCACCCATCACCCACTTGATAGCCATTGTCGATGATCTAACCAACAAGCTTCCGAAGACATCGACGGTATGGACGACGATGCAGAAGAAGAACAGGAACCACCGCCCACAGGGTGCTGGACAGCCACCTCCGTATATGACATATACATGGTGGATACACCTAAGGACAACAATGGCGAGGACAAAAAGGACCCAGTTGAGGATAAGCCTCCTGAGAAGCAGCCGAGGCGCCAACGTCGGCGACGCCGTTCTAAACCTCGCCATGGTAAAAATAGCGATACCGGCACAAGACATAATACCCTGGACAACGCCGAAGACAATGAAGACCCCGCAGACCCAGCCATGAAGCAGGACGAGCAGGGATACAGCGAGCACAGTCCGAGGCCGCTGTCCGATCATAGTGATGCCGAAGATACCACTTATCAACATGTCTCCGAAGAAGAGGACAGTCTGGATGACGACACATTCATCATCCCCGATACACAAGTGGAATGAGAACGCCTCCAACAGAGGCTTATCGCCACTGCAAGGAGCTTGAAGAAGCAGAAGCAACGGCTTAAGGCCGCACAGGATATGCTCGATGATAGATGGAACGAAGTGCTCGACACTGAGGAAAAATACGGCGACAATCGCCAAACAAAGAGCTATCCCAAACGCAAACTACTGCCCGAATTCAACGATGAGGCTATAGTGCCCATACCACCGAATAATCGCACGGCCGACCAACCGGACCAACCACCTCTGTTCGAGATAGAGCGGCTAACGACGCCGCACACAAATCCGTACCCCCTCTTGATAAGAAAGGGAGGTAGCAACCCAGAACCAGCAACATGATTTACATGAGGACCTGGACAAAGGGGCTGGCATAACAAGGTCCATCTATAGATCTCAAGAACGTGCTCCCACGCAGGATCATGACCATCAAAACAAATATGCCGGTCACTCTCTAGTTCGGAACCAACAACGAACACTACAATCGTCGGACTCACGCCACGACATAACCAAATACAGGGGCGCTGCCCATCCCCTATGCTTCACCGATGAGGTGCTGGATCATGAATTTCCAGCAGGGTTTAAATGCGTAAACATCGAAACATACGACGGAACGACAGACCCCGCAGTCTAGATAGAAGACCTTATTCTTCACATCCACATGGCTCGTGGAGATTATCTCCACGCCATCAAATACTTACCCCTCAAGCTCAAAGGGCCAGCTCCGCACTGGCTGAAAAGCCTCACCAAAAATTCTATAGGAAGCTGGGAGGAGCTCGAGGATGCTTTCAGGGCAAATTTTCAAGGGACCTATGTCCGACCTCCGGATGCAGACGATCTAAGTCACATAACCCAACAACCCGGAGAGTCAGCCCATAAGCTTTGGAATACATTTCTGAATAAGAAAAACCAAATCCTCGACTATCCGGACGCCGAAGCCTTAGAAGCCTTCAAGCACAGTGTTCGGGACGAATGGCTCACCAGACACCTCGGCCAGGAAAAGCCAAGGACAATGGCAGCTCTAACCACCCTCTTGACCCGCTTTTGCACAGGTGAGGATAGTTGGTTGGCCCGTAGCAGCACCAGCGACCCAGGCACATCCAAAATCAGGGATGGCAATGGAAAACCACGACGCAATAAAAACAAACATCGAAACAATGAAGATAGCCTAGAAAATACAGCGGCAAACGACGGATTTAGGGGCTCTAAACTCGGTCAATAGAAAAAACCATTTAAAGGCAGCAGAGAAGGTCCATCCATCCTAGATAAAATTCTAGACAGGTCTTGCTAGCTTAATGGCACCCCCGATAAGCCAGCTAATCACACCAACAAAGAATGTTGGGTCTTTAAGCAGGCCAGCAATCTCAATGCCGAACACAAAGGGAAGTTACCGCAAAGTGAAGACAAGGACGAATCTCGCCAGCCGAACACAGGGGGACAGAGAAAATTTCCCCCAGAGGTAAAAGTAGTGAACATGATTTACGTCACTCACCTCCCACAGAGGGAGCACAACCGCGCCCTTCGGGACGTATATGCTGTAGAGCCCGTTTCCCCCAAATTCAACCCATGATCGGCCTATCCGATCACCTTTGATCGCAGGGATCATCCCACTAGTATCCGTCATAGGGCCTCGACTGGCTTAGTGCTCGACCCAATAATTAACGGATACCACCTCACCCGAGTCCTCCTGGACGGCGGCAGTAGTCTCAATCTGATATATCATGACACTGTCCGCAAGATGGGGATAGACCCATCAAGAATTAAGCAAAGCAGGACTACCTTTAAAGGAGTGATACCAGGCGTAGAGGCCCGATGCATTGGCTCTCTGACGTTGGAATTTGTATTCGGTTCTCCCGATAACTTCCGCAACAAAGAACTAATCTTTGACACTGCTCCGTTCCGAAGCGGTTACCATGCACTACTTGGAAGAACGGCATTTGCCCGCTTCAATGCAGTCCTGCATTATGCTTCTCTTAAACTCAAGATGCCCGGTCCATGTGGCGTTATCATAATCAACGAAATATGGAGTGTTCTCTTTGTACGAAAGAATATGTGGCGGCTCTAGCAGTCGAACCATGGAGTGATCTCTTCAAACCGAACAACTCAGTGGTCTTCGAGAACGCGGACTCAACTAGACGTGTTCGGCGCACACCTAGGTGTAGCAGCTCAGATAAACATGACCTTGATTAGCGGCCATACCCCCACAAGAACAGACCATAAGAAGACTGTACATGTCTCCCTGTACATATAAATAGGAATTCAAAACCCCTTGTGTGGTGTGTGGGGCCGCCCGCATATAAAAGGTCCATAGTTCGGCTTGAACCTATTCGGACTCAAGAAGTTATATCTTCATGATTCATTAAAACAAACCAATTTTACTCACGGTCACACCAGATTCTTTCAGCTGGTTTTCTTCTTTGATCTCAGATGGCCTCCACTCTATACCCCTCAAGAATACGTCGCAACAGAGATAAAGGCGCAGACGTGCAGCAGGGCCCCGTTCCAAGGTTTCTTTTTAGATTAAGCTCCTGCATAAACCTTTTTATTATCTCGTGTTGTTTAATACCCTCCCGACACTTAAAAAGTTGTGGGTGAGCTTATGGTTTGCCGCACTTAAATCGAAGTTACAAACGCAGTAGCCAGTGTGTTTTTTGAGATCTATGCTCTCACCACAGACGCTCTTTTGTCACGCCTGATTGTCGCACGTACCTTGAAATCCAGGGTTTATTGCCAGGGGCTATAATTCAGCCCAGTATATATTGCAAAGTCCGAATACCTTCGGGAGCGTTCGGCGTCGTGAGTTTGGCCTTATATGCATCAGCTCTGAATCATGTCTTTGGTCAAATGTTGGGTTTTCCCAGCTCCCGTGTTTTGCTACCTTATGTTCTGCTCTATCGGCTAAGGTGGCACAGGGAGAACTACTGCGATTGTGCCCTGGTTCATCCGGATGAGTACCTCAGTAGAGAAAGCCGAAAACTAACTGTCATGATACAGTGAGAGACTGGTCAACCACTCGATGACTCAACGGAATCCTCGCGATTCCTCCGCATTAACGAAGGACCGGATTCCCGGTCATGTATGTAAACGCACCATATTCGGATAAAAACGCAGACATACAAGGGGCTATATAATAGCCCCACCGTCAAACTCCTATGGCTAAGTGAAAGTGTTAAAGCTCTATAGTTCGATTGCCTTGTTCGCCGCACTATCACCTCCTTAAACGGACCAAGACGTTGGATCAAGTGTGACTACGTGTTTTTGGTCGAACACCCCCGTGTTATACGCGAGGGGGCTGAAGCCGACGACTGCAATCTTTTAGGTTATATACACATATATACATAAACGGCCGCACAGGAGGCACTAAAACACATTACAGGCAAAAGTATAAATGTAGCCTTTATTATTGAAAGCATTGTCTTTACAATTCGAATACATATCATTCGAACATGATATTTTTTGACCACTGAGCCTCTATTAAATGGGCACCCTCTAAGACTTCTTCAAAATAGTGCTCTGGCAGGTCCTGCCTCCCGGGTGGACCCCGTGTTGCAATATCGGTGGCCTCCATCCTCGCCCAGTACGTCTTAACATGGGCGAGGGCCATCCGCGCACCCTCTATGCACGCCGACCGCTTGATAGCGTCGATATGCGGCACAGCACGAATAAATCGTTGCTCCAAACCAAAATAGCTACCCGGACTTGGTTCCTCCGGCCACAAGCGATCCACGACAGCCTTCATGGCAAGTCCGGATAACCTATGTAGCTCCGCCCATTCGGCCATCTACTCGTTCAACAACAGCGGACGCCTGGGCATGCTGACCTGCGACCAGAACAATCTTTCTGCTTCATGATTTTCTTGGTCTTGGAAGAACTGCATCGCATCGGCAGCACTCTTTGACAAGTCCAAGTACGCGTCTAACATAATTGTTCATCTTCTCGAAGAGGCGAAGAGCCAAGTGCAACCCAAACATGGCAGTTGCGAACGCTCGCGTGGCAGTCTTTGTGTATGGGTGGGGTGTGGTGTGGTGCCTTGGAGCACGCATATAACCAGGCTCTTGCATGAAACAAAATTGCTATTTGAGCCCACTATTGTAGTACTAGTACTTGCTAGTATAGCCCTTTAAACCGGAAAGGAGCATTTGCCTTTCTAGAGATTTTAGCAAGTGACTAGACTACACCGCGTGCAGTACTCCCTCCCTTCCGGTTTATAGGGGTCAAATCTCAAATTTCATCAACCAAGGCATTTTACGATTGGAGGAATGTATCTCGTACTTTACAAAACTACCCTAATTAAACTCATGCATTAATTATGTAGTTCTCTCATTTTCCCTCCGCCTTGGTCGTGCTGCACAATATTGAGCACTCCTATATGACTAGCCACTCTATCTACATGCGGGACATCAAAGCATCCGGGCCCGCGTGCCATCCACCAAATCACAGCGACGTGCTACAGTCAAGACTCACCAGTCACCCAGTGTGGCCGTCATGACCCGTCATATCACAAAACCCACACCTTTACCAGAAGTGGTAAAGTGGCCTCGAAGTCGGACTGGACGAAGCAACCATCATTTCACTGGAACGCTCGTTGAAGCCCTTTCTCCCCTTTCTTGAAGAAAACCTCACTCCAGGCTACTCACTTTTGCCATTTTTCTTCTGTACCGAT
The DNA here is from genome assembly GCF_002162155.2 of Triticum dicoccoides. NCBI lineage: Eukaryota > Viridiplantae > Streptophyta > Magnoliopsida > Poales > Poaceae > Triticum > Triticum dicoccoides. The sequence continues at coordinate 135,329,635 of NC_041385.1, forward strand.
GAAGGAAAGGTGGGTGAATCAGTGATGCTGCTATATTTTCATTCCAAGAATCTTCTTTTTGTGAAGCACCGACTGATTCTCACAGCCTATTATTTTCCCGTTTTCATTGCGATTGTGGTTTCCTTCCGATTGCTTTTTGTTTGTCAGTTCATTGATGGATCCTGGAGCACTAGGCAAAGAGTTGTCGCCGGACAACCCACTGGAGACAGCGATCTCCAGGAAGTGAGCACCGACCAATGAGTTGACCATGTTGGCGGGCCAACCCATGGAGATGAACAAATCCAAGAAACAAGCACTGGCCAAAGAGTTGACGATGTTGGCGGATGAACTCCTAAAAGAAAGTTGGAAGAACAGCAAGGGCCCCACCGTGCCTACCCCAGAAACTCTGATGGCCACCTATGCGAGGCTCAAGGCCGAGTTTGAGGAGATAGTCGCCATTGAGAAGCAGTATTCCCCGGGCAAGGTGATGGTCCCCATTGAGGACGAGGAGATGGCCCCGGAGGGATGGGATCCCCTGGTGAGCTGCACAAGGTAAAAAAATAATGGCTTATTACCACAGTTGTAGTTTTTGATTATTTCCAATGTGCTTGCTAATATGTTTGGGTTGTGCAGGTGCTTGTGGACGTCCTTGATGATTCTGATGTCATGGCCCGTCCTGTGGACAATGCCCCAGAGATCGTTTTCGATGTCGCGGTCTGTCCTGTTGGGATTGCCCGGAGATCGATTCCGATGCCGCTGTCCATCCTGTGGACATCGCCCCAGAGATCGATTCCGATGTCGTGATCAGTCATGTGGACATCGCCCCAGAGATCGATTCCCATGCCGATGTCCGTGCTGTGGTCTTTGCCCGAGAGATCGATGACAAGAAATAGTTGGTCGCGTTTTTAATTACCAGAAAATGTGTGTTATCAAACCATCTTAGGGCTAGTGCACTATCTTCTGTGGGTGGTACTTGCTACTTTTGTTTGATAGTGAATCATGCGAACCCTCTCCGAGTTATGGAAACAGATGTATCCTCACCAGCTTTTGCTGTAATATATGGCATGCTTAGATGTAAGTTTCAACTGTTTATCATATCAGCAGGGCTTGTTTGATGATTCTTGGTGTTAGTAGGCTAGCTACTGTGCGAGCTATAGTACTTGCAAAACCCTCACCGAAGAGAAACGTTAGGGCTGATGAGCTCGTGGTACGCTTATACTTGTAGGCTTAGTCGACACAGATACATTCAGGCCTCATTTCGTTCGTAGGGTAGGAAAATCGTAGCAAAAGTACAGAGACGTACAACACAAAATCATAGCAGTACAGAGACATACTCCCTCCTTTCTAAAATAGATAACCTATAGGCAGGCTAGTTTGGCCTAGTGGTTTTTTTAGGATGGCCTAGTGGGTTTCAGTGATATAACGTGGTACAGTGCCTTCAAGTCTTCGCGTGTGGTAGCAGTATTGCGGGTACAGTAATTTTTCTTGAAGAAGCGGAATTCAACGAAGTCATGATGGTTCCTTCGTCAGACCAACTTACAATGGGAAAGGTTGGGCCTAAAATACGACCCGGGTAGACCAGGATAATTTTCTGCATGGCAGGTGGACTAGGATGGTCGACGTCCCACATGTCGGCGAATGTAAGTATTCTTTCTGATATAGAGGACGAGCAACGAGTATTCATTGTTTATTTTTGATGAAAGCTATTGTCTCCACCGTTACGACGAAGGAGTGTGAAACACGGTATCCTAGTGAACTTGGCATGTGCACCACTCCCTCCTTCCTCATGTAATACTACCATACTGTTGACTATAAGGTTACAACTTTTTCTCACTTTCTATCTATCTATTTCCTCTCAAATGTTTTTTACCTTTCTTTTTTAGGCACAATTGTTTTTTATGCCTAGGAGCACGTGTAGAGACGGGCTCTTGCAGAGCCCACTCCTCGACTTTGTCAATGCCTCTATCTCCGCCACATAAGCGGGTACTAGTTGCTATGCATGCATGCGGCGGGCAGCTAGCGTCTGAGGGGGGAGCACACACGGGGAGGTGGGGGGCTTCTGGTGGGCCAGGGCGGTCAAAAGCAGGCTTGGAAGTGGTCCGGACTCCCGCATGGCCCACCTCACATTATCACCATATATTTCTTGGAGTCCGTGCATG
>NC_041385.1:135332484-135346575 GCF_002162155.2 Triticum dicoccoides
CCCATCTCTTTCTTCTCAGCTGACGCTCGCCGAGCAATTAGATTTCAGCTATCGACTGTTTATTCAATTGCAGTCCCACATGTCAGTGAAACTGCAAGACAACGTGTGTCCCCTCTGGTGAGCGGCGTGCGAGCCGGACTGTCGGGGGTGCGACGCGTACGAGTCGTAAGTGTGCCGCCTTTTCCTTTAGAACTTGCAAAGCGTAACATTTTGTGCGATCGATTGATAGAAATCCAGAACAAAATGACGAGGGCGGTGCTTTCCCGCTCGTTAGGCGCGCTATTTTGAGTGATATGACGTACTACAGTGTCGTCCACTTACTCCATTTTTATGTAAGCAAGAGTTTACACTCTTACGTGGGAGGAGTGCGAAACACCGCGGATCTGATTTTGATCGAGGGATAACTGTTCCCTACCAAATAATGGAGCACTGTTAGCGATTATAGCATGATAGTTAGGCCTTCCAAAGTGTGTTCGGTGCCACAACTCTAAAACGTATGACACGCACACCATGATGCCAGATGAAATAAATTTAGCACCGCCCGCACACTGTGAAATAATTGGGCATCGGTTGGAGGTCGGACTCATACATATAAACTATTACATACTAGTACGCAAGTACGTGCATAACATGTGCAAAGTTCAATTCGTGAATACAAATCTCCTATGCTGACTTTTCTTTTCAAAAAGAACTCCTTGAAAAGTCTGACAAATTAACAAATTTTATTTTGTTTGTATGTAAAGCTATCATGAGAGCTATCATAATTTCACTAATCATACACTGTGCAAAATTGAGAACACACAAATGTTGATGTTGTCCACCTCAGATATTAATGCAGTGTGATACTCTAACCATAAAATGACTTAACTATTGTACTACCATCTATGTTGTATTCCCTAAAAAATGTTGTTTCATGGACGGACGGGATGCAAATTATAGGCTATATAAAATCATGTCATGCCTTGGGACACATGCGAAGCCACACAGAGAAGGATAGAGATTTTTTTTATTTTATTTGCTGGATGTCTGGCACTCTGGCGTGACTGCGAACTGTTGTGCTGCCGGTCAATGCTGGCAGCTGCTTCTATCAACGTGGCTGACCTTGCAGTGCACAAATGCAACGTCCTGCAATAAACAATTCAAGAGGGCCTGGATTTCTCCAGAATTAAGTGCAACTACACAGTGGGTACTGTAGATGCGGATCCATGCACTCTGGACCATAGGATTGACCCCATCGACGGCTAAAATTAATTCTTAGGCCCAGGTTTCAAATTTTCAAAACTGGTACACTATATAGTAGTATAGATATCAGCCACAGTTGCCGACTTTGTGGTCGTGGAGGTGGAGGGCGGTTGGGGGGGCGCCGGTGATCTCCTTCGTCTGCTCCTGCGACAGAACATCGAAGAGAGCTTTGGAGCGCACCCGGAGCGGAGCCGCCGATGTCCCTCGTCTGTTCCTGCGACAGTACGTCCAAGAGAGCTTCGGAGCGCCAGGACGCCATGGTTGGAGTGGTGCCGACATAAGGAAGGGACAGGAGGAGAACGAGTGTGGGTCTTTGGCTATGGCTGGGAGCTCGGGCTCAAGTTAATATAGCGGGCGAATGGCAATAAGCCATGGTAGAGGGACGGACGGCTGGTGCCAGAGTAGGTTCATCGGGCGTGAATGCGGACGCTGCTTTAGTTACTTAACTGCAGGTACGTTGGGTTACTGACATGTGGGCCCAACGGGCACTTGGCCCGCATGTCAGTGACACACCAACTGCAGCTACAGTTAAATCCGGTGAATGCAGCATTGACATTCTGGAGAGACGGTGACCGTTTCAGGAGGGAAGCGTGCGCTAGCGATGGAAGGGGTTTCGGTAGGCCAGGGTGGTCAGACGCTGGCGTGGTGGTAAAGTGTGAACTCATGGATGACGAGCCTTTGAAGCATATGCAGCACGTATTGACAACCAAGCGTCCATGCAACCGCTCTTGTCGCTAGCTAGCCTTTGACGACCACCATTAGACACCACACAACCATGCATAACTTATGAATAATGGATGAATTGATCAGACACACACTCGTGTGCAGTGGCACTAAGATCGGTCGCTCACGATAGTACATACTCCGTACCATAGTACCCTATCTAGCTAGGCTGTTTTATAGATTGTCATTGTGATGGAGATGTACATGAGCAAGGCGCTCCAGTATGACTGTTGGTGTTGAGCCACATGAATACATGCTTGGCGTTCGCGTAGGCCTCCATCAAACATCTAAACAGTAATCTCAGGCACCACCGGGGTGCGCAGGTGATGGGCTCGCCGTTTGCGTTGCGCCATGAGCAGGACTTTGATTGAGAGGGTGACGTGCATGCATTAGCATGCTTTGACAACATGATGTGAGTGTCTGACACAAAGTATTTCATTTTCATTTGGTTGACGAGTGTGCGTTGCAGCGATGAGTCCGTGGTTTGATTCCCCACATACGCATAATTTTGGTTTTTATTTCTTTCTCCACTAACAGGTAGGACCATGTAGATAGATAATGAACACGAGTTGATGAGGCGCATGCAGACTATTTGACTGGTTAACCAGACAAATACGGTGCAATACGCTGAGCCAGTGACCGTATAATCACCATATCTCGTATACAATGATCAAAGTGAGCTATCAAGACAAGTTCAATGACCGCTAATGCATTTTACTCGGTAATAAATGATGAGGATCGAAGGGGAATCCAAATTTCCTTTGTCTTGTGTCTTTGAGCTCTTGACAAACCAATGCACTATACGGTTATCCGGCCACTCCACCCTAGAGCTCTCACCAAGCGTCATTCATGCCACTGCGTCGCACACTAACCTATAAGGAAGCGATGGCATCCCGCCATGCCGAGTTCCTCGCCGCCCATGACCACACACAAAATGGTAGGGAAGCGATGGCATCCCGCCGTGTCGAGTTCGTCGCCGCTCGCGACCTCACACCTATGTGGGAGGAATTTTAAGTTGCCAAGGCCGAATGGGCGGTAGAGCTAGAGGAGGCAAAAGCCATATAGACAGAGCAGAAAAGTCAGAAAGCACTCAAGAAAAGATAGGCCCGCTGCTGCAAGAAAGAAAAGGACACACGCGCTGCTGCGACGAGGTCGGCGGAGATCCAAGCACGGTGGGGTGTCGCCGACAAAGCCGGGAAGGAGAACGACGGTGTCTGGCCAACATGTGAGAAGTAGTAGTACTAGTAGTTAGTGTGTGTGTCTGTGTCTGAGTACGAGCATGTACCAGTACAACTAGTTACTACTGTAGTTTTTAGAGCAAATTACCAGTACATTAGCCTAGACTCAATGGAAAAATTCATATCCTATGCATCAAATGGCATCTCTTTCTCTATAGGAATTGAGATGCATGTCATCTCACTTCCTATGATTTTCATATCCTATAAAATTCCTATCCTATGAACGAAAGGAGGCCTCTGTTGGAGTAACTACTGTAGCTAGCAGTACTGCCGGTACAGTAGTTTTCTTCTAGAAGTAGAATTCAACGAAGTCATGATGGTTCCTTCGTCCGAGCAACTTCAAAGTGGGAAAGGTTGAGCCTGTGATTTGACGGCTCATTAGTCATTATTACAGTGGCGCGACGACCGGGGTGACTCTCCCTTGGAGTTCTGCGTGCATGGCAAGTGGACCAGGATGGTCGACGTCCCACATGTTGGCAATCGGAAGTATTCTTTCCGATATCGAGGAGCAAGGAAACCGTGTGGTATAGTATCACTGCTGATTGGTTCTCAAAAAATAGTATCATTGTTGATTTATATTTATTTTTTATTTCTGATGAATGCTAGCATTTCAACTCTTACGATGAAGAGTGCCAAACACGGGACGTGCTGGATGTCCCACACGTCAGCGAAAGGAGTGGAACATGAACAATGTGGTAGAGCCCAGCGCAAAAAAAACAGCGTGGTAGAGCATCTCCACTTCTTCCACTTCTGGGTCGAAGACCACACGTAGTAGTACTAGTGGTATGAACGATAGAAATTGCGACCCGGAGAGAAGGACACGTCTAGTTGCAAGGTCTCGAGGCTTACACGTAAACAAATATAAAAGCTAATATGTGCCTCCAACTAATATAGTAGTAGTAGAGTAGTTAGGCACGTACTCCATAACATCACCATGCATTGCACGTACGACATTTAGTGGTACTCCCTCCGTTCCAAATTACTCGTCGTGGTTTTAGTTCAAAATTTGAACTAAAACCACGACGAGTAATTTGGAACGGAGGGAGTACGTAGTAAGAGACAAATGCCGCCCAAGAGTTCCCTTCTCGACCCACTTTTGGGTGTTTGGTAGAGTGTATGGAGGGTGCATGAGTCCACACTAGTTTAGCACAAATACACTAGAAGCATGCATGAAGAGAGCATGCATGAAGAGGGGTGTTGAGTTGAGCATGCATGAAGAGGGAACAACTATGCTGAGACGAGAACACAACCAAACACACCCTATATGCCATGCATGTTCATACCATTTGTGCCTTTGTACTTCACTTACTGCGCTGCATTACTCAGGTTCGTACGTCCACTCCTGGGTACATGTCCGTCTTGTAATTCCAGTCCCATGTGTTCTTCATATAGATGGAACGATCCTTGCATGACACATGCACCTTGATGCTAGATGTCTCGCGTGTTGGCAAAAGGATGAACAAAGATCATGTAAAAAATAGAGTGGAAGAACATAGATTCCCGACGACCGAGAAGGACCAAGGAACCTCGTGGTGGAGCGTCTGCATGCATAATATTTTATATTATCCAGTGATATAAAATCAACCAATCATCTCCATAGTGGACTGGAAGAGTACGACACACGGCAACCCAGTGTAGTTACATCATACTAGTACATGGCTAACCCATGCTATCACCATATTTCTTGGCTTCCGTGCGACACCTATCTCAAGTAATCCAGCAGCCCGTATTGCTTCCCGCTCCTCGTCTCTCTCAAAGTGCCGCGGGCTGGCGTTTTTGCTGTCTATTGAGGTCGGTTAACTCATCACATGTTAGCGACATGCCAATAGCATAATAAAAAAATCCTTTCACATTCCGTTTTCAAAAAGAGAAAATCCTTTCACGTACGAATTTGATTGTATGCTTTGAGCAACTTGCATGTCCTATACTGCTCCTGTTTGGATACTCTAACTTAGCTAGAGGTTAGACTAACTCATGACTAACCCTGAACTAACTGAAGCCAAAGAGGTGTTTGGGTGATAGGGTTATATTGACAATAAATGTACTTGATGGAGAGAGAAAAGTGATTTTTCAGTGGTCCCAACGAGAACTATCTCCAGTTAGCACCTCTTGGGTGGGATAGTTTTTTTTGTGGGTTCAGTGCAACTTGCTCCAATTTAAACCCTCATGCTTGGATACTTTAGGGCTATTTGAGCCCCAACTAGCTCAAACTAACTCTAACCCATGGATCCAAACAGGGCCTATGGCCAGCCTCGACATAGGCAAGCGGCGCTCTCTCGGCCGTCGCGCCGCTTCAAAGCCGGCGCCAGTGAGAGGCCGCCTCCGCTCTGGCCAGGCATTATTGCGGCACTGACGCTCCAAGGCGATGCTGACCGCTCCACGCAGAAAGCGCGCGCTGGCAAGGGGGTATAGGTTTTGAACCATTTTAGGTGAAGTACTGGTAGTTTGCAAAACAACTCAATTATTGCACTTAGTTTCCTAAGAAGTTGTGGTAAAAACGTTACTCCACAGCCCGCTTCCCTTCTCCTTCCTCTTCCACCAGTCGCGCACGTCCGCAGGAAGCGATCGGTCAACCCTTATATAGGAGTGCTAGCACAAAAAGATGCATGCATGACCACTAAAATTTCCAGATTAAAGCACCGCTCCGGCGGGAGTATGGTGTATGTTGTTACCAGTTACCTTCGTCCGGGCCATGGCTACCGGGCGACAACGACCAGAGAAGAGGCAGCGCGAGGGGAATGAATACAGCTATTGTTTGGGTTCACTGTCTGGCTTAAATAAATGCGCAACATCACGTGTACCCGTGGGTGCACAAATTGTAACATACGTGTTTGCTTAAGTGGGCGTCACTTAACTGGTGTGTGTGTGTGTGAGAGAGAGAGAGAGAGAGATCCTGAGAGACAGTGTGTGTGTGTGTGCGACTCTACTCTTCGGACATGTACTCAACCTTTTGCATCAGGATATAAGTATAATGGTATTTACTTTAGCTAGTGATTTACATGGCCATGTTAACGTGGTTGTGTAAAAAAAATGTCACTTCCTGCTCGTGATTTGTGTTATATAATTACCAGCAAGATGCTCGTGCATTGCATGGAACATCAATATGCATTTTTTACAAAACAATTGTTGTGATTGACCCATGCAGGAGTAAACCCATGTGTAAAAACTAATGATATCTCGATAATTTTATCGGAAAACTATTATCTCGAGAATGTCATCGAAAAAATGAAAGATGAGAGATAAGGTGAGGAGGAGTGGAGCGTGGTGGTGACTGTTGGTCAGAATGGGCAGAGGCATGGGGATGGACGGTGCCGGCAGGCGGCATCGGCCACCATGTTAGATTGTTCTAGATACTTCCTTTTTTAATTGCTTAGCAATGAGGTTGTGGGAGATAAGGATGTGGAGAGAGGTGCGGGTATCTTTTGTAAAATTGTCATAGTTTGCTTTCTATCTGTCAGATATAGATCAGACGGTCTATATTACAAGATGGCAGGCACACCATCAACAACAACTTCGTTTTTTCTAAGGGTACAGATGATAAGTTTGCTAACTACTAAAGTAAAGTGGAATTTGTCCATGTTATACAAGTAAATTAAGGTGATTGTCTATCATACGGTTGAGGTTGGATGAAGGGTGGTAGGAACAAATGCTCCGCCTAGAGCATGTGTGTGTGAGATGGAGTCTTAGTGAGTGTGTGTGTGTGTGAGAGAGAGAGAGAGAGAGATAGATGGAGTATCTATGTGTGTGTGTGTGATGGAGTCTTAGTGTGTGTGTGTGTGTGTTTGTGTGTGTGGGTGGGTGGGTTTGTGCATGCGTGCATGTGTTTTTCTGTGTTTGTGTGTGTGTGTGTGTGTCGCGGGGTCCTCAGTGGCGGATGTAATTTAAGTGTGCATGGCTTCATCATAGAGAGGTGATGTGTATGGCAGAGGCCACGAACAATGGGGTGAGAGAGAGAAAATGCCCGTAGAGAGGGAAGAGAAGGTGTGTGCGCATGAGAGGAGTCGACATCGAGAGAGTGTGTTTGTTAGAGAGACACCGAGGAAGATTGCAATATATTGATGGTGCATGTAGGCGGGAATTAAACGAAGGGATGGTCTTATTGGTTTCAGGGATATAGGGGAAGAGTGAGAGGGGGGTAGCCAGAAGGAGATTGTTAAGTGTGAGTGTGTGTTTTACCCATCCAGGCGGAAGTTATGTGCACACAAGAAGAGAACAATTCGATGTGGCGTTAGGGTTCAGGGTAATTAACTATGTATGGAGACATAGAGACCTTGAACGTGCATGTGTGAGAGGTATACATGTATACGTGGGATGTGTGTGTGTGTGCGCGCGCATGATCGAGATAAAAGAAAGAAGACATAAGTCATAAGATCAATGACATGGGAGAGACGGAACGGTATGACAATATGCATGCATGTGAGAATGCAGGGAAGAAGGCCCAACAATTGAGCATGTGTTTTTGTCTTCAAGAGATAGTGGCGTGGGCTAGATCATGCATCTATGGCGAGCAGAGGGATTGATGCACACCGATTGTGCAAAAGAGATCAACTTATAAATGCATATGTATGGAGAGACATATATAGTGTGGATGATAGGAAGCAATACTATGTGTGAGAAAGAAATGTCGACGGAGAAACTATAGATAGATACAGAGATGGAGATGCTAGCTAGAGGGACATCCGCTAGTTTGAGTGTTGGAGATGACCTCCGGGTGGTTCAAAGGGTGAAGTTAATTATGTGTGTGTGAGGGAAAGATAAAAAGAGGGCAGTTGACTGCATGTAGAGACAAACATATGTAGTGTGGGTGATAGGAAGCAAGAGTGAGGGAGATAAACAAGTTTGATGGAGAAACAGATAAATAGAAAGATAAAGATGCTAGTTAGTGTGCGTTAGAGATAGGAGTCGAGTGGATCAGAAGGCTGAGTTATGTGTGTGGGTGTGGGAGAGATAGAGAGAGGGTGCATGTGAGTCACATGCAAACAAATATTAGAGAGAAATGAGATCCTGAGAGACAGAGTTTTGTGTCTGCCAGAGGGAAAGATATTTCACAGTGAGAGTCATAGCTAGAGAGACATATGAGAGAACGCGAGATATCTCTAGGGAGAGAGAGTGTATGTGAGCGACATACAAGAGAATAGTGGAGAAATATGAGACCCTGGGAGACAGAGTTTGTGTTTGTGTGTGAGAAAGAGATATTTAAGAGGAAGAGTCGTGCGTTCTCGTACCTAAGGAGCGAAAGACATCTCTGTATGAGGGGTGTGCGAGTGGCACACAGGGGAATAGTAGATAGAAATGAGACCCCGGGAGACAAAGTTTTGTGTTTGTGTGAGAGAAAGAGATTCCACATGGAGAATCATAGTTAGAGACACATAACATGGAGCGAGATATACTTAGAGAGAGATAGAGTGATGAAGGTCGAGGGAGAGAGTACCATCAGTGTGTTACGAAGATAAAAGACCATTGTTGACATACAGGTAGCATGGGAGATACCCGAGAGACGATGAACGTGTATATGTCTGGAGAGATAGTCCTATGTAAGCATGATGGATAGCTATATGAGACAAATATCTAGATTAAAGGGGATTCAAATATTTAAAGTAGAGATCACGACATCGATAATATCATAACGCAAATTGGTATACAAACATGCATATTCATTTGAATTTGGGGACACGTGTAATGTTATATAGTTTATCAATATTGGTCATCCATAGATTCCTTAATTAGAAATAATGCATGGTTTATATGCAATTAATGTCTAAACGGTATTACACTATATGTTGCGTGTGTGAAACACATTGTACATGTTTGGGAAGTCAAAAAAACCCGCATGAAAAACACATTAATTGGAGACAGTTAGCGCAGAATGCATACATTGGATTTCAACATAAAGTGGTTTCAAATATTTGAAAATCCAAATTGATGGATACAACTTTATGAATCTGAGATCATGCCATTTGTAAACCGTATTTATGTATAAAGGGTGTTGTGATTTTGAAAGTATATATAAAAAATGTTGTATATAGAATTTTTTTCCAATCGAAAATGGATCCCACCCGAAAAAAAATAGAATACAAACAGGATTCGAATTGAGTTGGCACGGTAAACATGCACTTTGCAAAATTTGAACGAAGTGGGGAAAGTCACAATAACCACCCGAAACCAAAATCTGCGAGATAGAAATTACTACTGCCTATCCCTACCACGCAAAGCCTATCTGCTTGATTTCTATAGGTTTCAATAGGGGCAGGTTTGTAATTTCACTCAAACGTGACATAACCGTCTGTCACCTGAATTCATACATGGTGGGCGCCAAAACACAGTGTATCCTCAGCCAAAATCGATTCCCTCCCTGATTCATACACGGTGGGCGCCAAAAACAAACTCTCGTCGGCAAATATTTGGTGTATGCGAGATTACCGTCCTATCCCCAACCGACTAATATTGTTGTGATGTAGGAAATTTGAAACGGGGGCTAAGTTTGTAAATTTCCTCGGATTTGAGACAAGCGCGCCCAGGACATGGTTCCCCCTTCCTCTCTACCTCCATTTCCCCATTCGTACTTCGTGGGCGCCAAAACACCCTCTCCACCCCAGCCTCCTCCGTCCGCCACCCCCATCCACCGCCATCCTCCTCCACAATGCCAGAGCTGATACCTTGACGCCGCCGTCCATTACAAGAGATCGACCTCTCTCATCCACGGCTTCTGACTGGGATCCTTGCATCCCGTCCTCTCGCTTCATCCCTGCCGTCGTCCACCTTGCCAGCGCCGCTCCTACGACCGTCTCGTCCACCGCGCCCCGCCGCCACTGTCTACCCTCCTAGATCTGCTTCCACGCTGCCGACAGCCATCGCTACCGCAGGACTGTCAAATTCTCAGTAGATGCATACACGGCGCCGCACTAGAGGCGGTACTCTTTCGTATCTGCTCAACTTATTTATCGCAGCAAGAAAATAGATCGCCACTTCTTTACTCTGATTTCTTGTCCATCACTTACTTGCTAGTTGAAAGCAAATATTGGTTGCGAAGTTGCCTTTGTCTGGTTTGCGCCTTCAGATCCGCCATGGCATGCTCAACACTATACTGACAATGCTTATGGTTTTCCCCTTTTATATTCCACACTAGTTAAATCACAGTAGACTAAATTTCAAAATTGGGTCAGTCGATCTTTCAGAGCTCGTCGGAGTTCGCCGGTGCCAATGAAGGGGCTCGGGTGGGGATGGTGGTTGTGGGGGGCGGTGGTGGGGCCTCGCCGAACAAAGAAAACTCGATGCGAGTGGGTGTGGGGGTGGTGTTGTGGGTGGCGGAGGAACACAGGCGGTGGGGGCCATTGGTCCAGCCGGCGGCCCGTGTGGTGTTCTGTATGGCAAGAATCAGAGACGAGGAGGAAGAAGGGTTAGGAGATGTAGGATCTTCATCCAACCGCCTGAAATGGTCGACTGACCCAAATGACAAAAGTCTGGCGACTTCCATGCAGACATGCCTTTATATTTAGTACCATCATCGTACCTTCTTAGCACTGCTCCTGAATCCATCAAGCTAAATAACGTGCCACTCATAATTCCAAACTTGTTGCTCAAGTACGAATCTAATATGATGCTGATATTACTAAAACAGATAACATTTATTTGGTCAGCTAATGTTCCTACTTTACTTTCGAAAAGCACGTGCACCACATATAGAGAGACAATGGGGAGTTTCTTTCTTAATGCGCTCTGGTTCATCATGTGTGGGCACTGCGCAATGAACATTTTATTATCCAAAATCTGCTTGCTCTTCTTTAGCATGTTATTCTTCCGTTCTTCTTTAATAAGGCTCTCTCCATTCCTAAATACAAGTCTTTGTATAGATTCCACCATGGACTACATATGGAGCAAAATGAGTGAATCTACACTCTAAATTGCATCTGGATACATCTGTATGTGATCCATAGTGGAAATCTCAACAAAGACTTATATTTTGGAACAGAGGGAGTATGATAGTAGTATAGTAGTGAAGATGAGCAGGGACATTTGCAGTGTAGAGGTCTATACGGTCGGTTGTGATGGACACTTTGAACTCTTCGGGCCTCTTTAATTTGTAGGATTTTGTAAACATAGGAATAGGATTTGTAGTGGACTGCCCACTTGAATCCTATAAGAATAGCAAGGAAATGTGGGGAGTTGTGTCGCCTTTGAGAGTTACAATGATATTAACAGTACCGCACCTTCAGTTCAAGAGAGCTGGTATCTGAAGCCTTTCCAGTTTGGTACTGGCAATACTAGCACATATATTCCAGCAAGTTCCAGTTTGCTGATTTTACTCTGATGCTTATGGTTTTCCCGTTGTATCTACACTATGATATGTGTAGTTGCTTTGTGTCGCACTCGCAGCAGTCCACTCTTGAAGCTAAACACTGCAATGACTTACAAAATTGGCACCAAGGCATTGAGTGCCATTCTAGATGCAATGAAACTCATACGCTCCCCACCTGTTGACTCTTGTTCAGAATATGATCCTAATGACTCTTGTTCAAAATTGCCACATATAGAGAGATAGCATGGAATTGCATTTCTTTGGACGCTGTGATTCATCATGAGTGCGCAACCAACATTGTATGCAATGAAGCGGAACCTCAAGAATATGCTTGCTCTTCTATTCTTTAACACGTTCCTCTTTTGTTATTCTGTATTTAGTACGTACAGTATGTTCCTTGTCAGGAAGGGGAGCAAGGACATCTGCAGTCAACAGCTGATAGAGCTGGCCTGTACGTGATCGATGGGCTTTCAATTACTAGCGGCAATACAACACCGTATTTTCAAGCCAATTCCACTTTTCGGATTTATATATCGTGGTTATGGTGTACCCCTTTTATGTACACTATGATCTGCCTAGTTGATTTGTGCTCTTGTTATCATGGTTTGGCAATAAACTCTCTATACAGTATATAATGAACCTATCATCTGCCAACTATCCTTCCTTCTGGAGCCTATTTTTTTGTGTACTTGTGCCAGATTATATTAATGCATGCACCATATTACACCACACATGAGCCTCTCATCAGATTCCAGTGATAGCACACAAGTGTTTACAGGGGCGCCCCTATATTAGAATATCCTCTGCATTACAAAGATAATCTCACTACTATTTGTGTTTTCATGGTTCTCATATATTATACGTAATTACAGTGAATATCAGAATCCGGACATCAGAAAATATTGTGGAACATTGCAATGACTTACAAAATTGGCACACAGGTATTGAGTGCCATTCTGGATGCAATGAAACTCATACGCTCCCCACCTGTATATTCTTGTTCAGAATATGATCCTAATGACTATTATAACCTCAAGGAGTCAAAGGCAGATGGCATGTCCTGTTCACCCATCAAGGTGCTTGTTCTAATTTGGCAAGGTTTTATTGATTGCGCGTATCTTGCATATGTTGTCTTGCATTTCTTCTACTTTGTTGCACTGCCATCTGCTTAGTTTACTCATCATATATGTCGAGATGCCATGCCCATCCATTATCAATACATATTCCATCTGTCATCATACCAAGTTTTTTCACTCAAATGTTGTTCTTGTGCATCATACATCAAAAAGGAAGAGGGTGATTGCCGAACTTGAAGGAGCACCAGCAAAGTCCTTGAAAAACATGGTGGTGCCGGAGAAATCCGATAGCACCCCACTTATATTGGTTGTACTACCAGTGACACAAAATGTAGGACCGACTCCAGCAGATTGTACCCATACTTCACTGGCCACACCACTAGTCCCACCACACAGGACCTACACTCCAGATAAAGGTATGCCGATTTCAGTTGCCATAGCACCAGACGTACCATAGAAAAATCCCACTTCAGCAAAAAGTACAACAAGTCCACTCGCCAAAGACCTATCCCAACTGCAGAGACGGCCAATTCCTGTAGATTGGAACCCCATTCCAGTTATTCCCAGTTTAAAAGACAATGCTTTCAATGTTGTTAGGACTATGTGCATATATTCCCATCACGGGAAGATTATAGTGAAGACAAACCCCATTTTCACATCTTCCTGTGCCACTTATGTGTAAGTGCTATTATTCATGGTGATTATTTTCCTGTTTTCTGCTGATTGAACATATCAATGCTTTACATTACATTGTTGTAAGTAGGCGAGGGTCAATCTAGATAGTCATCACGAGCAAAGCTTGCTTGCCCTTTTCAAGGAAGCATTGCAGCAGTATTGGTGTTACCTAAGGAAATCACACTTTGATGGCAAGTCTATAACCGAATTTCCGATGAGGTCTCCTGTGCTAAATTTAGAAGACATTGAATGGGAAAACCTTGTTATGCGCTGGTCTCGTTCCCAGGATGAGGCACTGTCTATGATATCGCATGAAAATTTGAACTTCTATTTTTCCGCATGTGCCTTACGGATCTTTTTTTGCAGGAAATCTGCTCGAAGAAGAATTCCGGTTTGAAAAGAATGACAGGATATCGCAAATATGTTGCCCGCTGCTTTGCTCTTGTTAGTACCTGTTGTCCTGTATCACTGTACTTGCATACATACCTGGTTCATTATGTGACAGCAGTATGCATGATAGCTTGCTTATCAATTGTTCACTCCAACTTATCTGATCTATATGAATGGTTACATTAGTGTAGAATATATCCAATGCTAATGAATTTTTTTAGCTCTGCATTGTTCATGTACCAACACTCTGCACCTTTTTTTCTTTTTCCCTCCATTTTCTACACATCAGATCTATATTTTCTCTTACCATAAGGTTGGATAACACCGATGGTACTGAAGAAGTTTAGTTGGGCATTGCTCTTGGCTGTTCCTTTTGCATGTATCACTGTACTTAGATTTATAGCTACTTAGTTATGTAGCATCACTCTTCATCTTATCTTAAATATTCTCC
>NC_041385.1:135346849-135350822 GCF_002162155.2 Triticum dicoccoides
CAGCATGGACAAGGGCTTTATAGAGCCTGCCTTCACCAATAATGTAAGTTTGTCCTTCTCAAGCCTTCAAACTTTGTTGTGTATATTTGGTTAGGCATGACTGCAACAGTTGTTTATTTTTGGTGTTTGCATCAAATTACCTGTTTAAAGTTTATTATGTAGTTCATAAACAAAAGTTTGTCCTTCTCAATTTAAGTTTTCAGTTGTACAACCAAGTTCCTTCTTCATACCATGTAAATTAAACTCTACAGAGCAAGTGTTCTTCTTTTTCACTGCATGTATGCTTCTGTTCTTGATCCGCAATCCAGTGGTGTGGAGAACCTACCCACTACAGCACAATGTCATATTCTGCAATGTCTTAACTATGAACAATGTCATATCATTCTACTATTATTTAAACCGTCTCTTTATTTGCCAATCTGAAATGGGATAAATTGACAGCACACTAACCATTGATACTTATGAGTTCTTGATCTGTAATCCAGTAGTGTCGTGAAGCTGCCAACTCCTTCACAATGTCATTTCCTGCCATGTCTTGACCTAAACAATACCATATTGTGTTAATGCAATTTTAAACTGTGTCACTTTATTAGTCAGTAAGAAATGTGATTAATTGTCAGCACTGATACTTTTATGTGCAAAACTTGCCATCTGTCTGCTTGTTTATCTTTCAGAGTGAGTAGGATATAAGTGTTAAACAAGCGCAGTCTCATCAGCTTGCTCAGCTGCTTGCGCTGCAGCTCCCCAGGAGGGCTAACATTTCTTGAACTCTATTGAAGTGTTGTCGGTTTTGTATATTATTTTGTCGGCGTGTTTATTTGCACTAGTGGCGATCTTTGATGCCTAGTGTATGTAATCTGATGTCTTCTTGTGCTTTATTATCATAGTGGCGAACTTTGATGCCCAATGGATGTAATATGCCATAATTTCTTTATTGTATAGTCTAGGTTTTTTCTTATTCACGATGTTGCAGTTATTTTACAATATATATATCGTGTCTTCACAGTAAACCAACCGAACCATAAAATTACGGTACATAATTGGGCCGTCATGCAAATCACTATGTATGATTTGCATCATGGGCCTCGTCATCTTGTTCCGTTAACAGGCCTAAATGTAAACTGGACCACTAGTAGATTCGGGCCTTTAATAGGCCGAGTAAACCACCGGCCCTAATTTCGCGAGAAAACTCAATGGGCTTTTAGGAGGCTGAAAAGTAGGTTGGGCCTGAAACGTGCCTAACAGCTCACGGGCCGGCATCAGGTAGAAATAGACCCCAGCCCATGATTGTGCCAATCAAATCACGGGCTTTTAACAGGCCAAGATTGTCTCGGTCCTTGTTTTGCCCAAACAGATTATCGACTGTGAGTAGGCCGGATGCAAATCAGGCCGTAGTTAGGCGCAACTATATGACGGGCTTTTAACAGGCCAAAATAATAGAGTGTCGAAATGTTAAATGGGCCTTTAACAAGCTGAATTACTAAACGGGCCTTTAGCAAGTGGGCCCTAAAGCATAGCGACCAGTTGACGGGCCGAATCCGATATGGGCCATAATTTAGCCCAAAGCCTCTTAATGGGCTGGGCCTAATCTGGGCCGTAATTTGGCCCAGAACATGGTAGGATTTTAACGGGCTGGATCTCATATGGGCCTTTATTAAGCCCAGAATGTGGTAGGCTCTTAATGGACCAGATCACATATGGGTCGGCATTTGGCCCAAAACATGGCAGCCTGTTAATGGGTCGGCCTACTAGTGTCCTCAAAATCTTGTGGGCCTTCAGCTGGGCCAGCCCATTATGGTTGGCGAAATCTCGTGGGCCTTTAGATGGCCTGGCCCATTATGTTCAGCAAAATCTTGTGGGCCTTTTGCTGGGCCGGTCCATTATGGTCCGCAAAATCTCGTGGGCCTTTAGCTGGGCCGGCCCATTATGACCCGCAAAATCTTGTGGACCTTCAGCTGGGCCGGCCCATTATGGTTTGCAAAATCTTGTGGGCCTTTAGCTGGGCCGGCCCATTATTAACCGCAAAATCTTGTGGGCCTTTAGTTGGGCCGGCCCATTTAAACTTTATGGGCCACCTTTGGGCCGGTCCATGTGTCAACATATCATAGGCACATCTCACCCATTGGATAAGTGACACCTGTGCCAACGCGGAGCTGACACGTGTTTCCTCCAGCCAATGATGATTTTACATGTGGAAAATCCCCATTGGTCCGGCCTGTTAACGGGTTATCGGATCCAAAATCGGACCCGATAGCTTAACAGCGTTCCATTATGGTGGATGCCACGTGTCGGTCACCCTTGACGAAAGCACTTCTGTGATGTGTGATTTATCGTCATGGAAGTGGACACTTCCGTGATGATAATTTTGGTAATGTCATGGAACACTTCTACGACAACACAGGTATGACTATCTTAATTTTGTCATAAAATCGTCATGGATGTATATGCATGACAGAAAACGTGACCTACTGTGACGAAGACGTATCATCATGGAAGTGTTTTTCTTGTAGTGGTGGCTCCATCAGCGGCCTGGTACGACCCACCTTCAGCTTCAACAACTCAAGACCCTCATGAAGGGCCAACCCTCGCGAGGCGGACGACACCAAGACCTCCAAGAGGAGCGGCCTCTTCAGGATGGCTCCCGAGGAGTGGAGATTCCCATACACGCCTCACCTCGTGAGGCTTCGAATGACATGAGCCATGACAACCAAGGCCAGGCGGGCACCAGCGGGCGCAGGGCAACAGTTTCCTCTTTAGTGCTAAGGAGGCAAGTTCAAGCGCAGAGTCCCGAGGAATCTGCCAAAGGTTTCCATTCCCGTGCAACAAGACCAAGACCGCCAGGACAGGAGGATGGAGGTCATCACCGAGCCCACCGCGGCATCACAACCAGAAGCTTTTAGAGGCAAAGACTACTTTTATCAGGATAAGATGTACTAGTTGTCTCCCTTCGAATTTGGCCGCTATGGGATCCCTTCCCGCCTTCACTTGGGAAGAGGACCAATGCCACTATAAATAGGACCTAGCGACCACCATAGAGGGGGATCCAAATCCTGGAGATCATCCTCTCCCCCACCAGCTCAAGAACATACCTCCTGAGGTTGTTCTCCCACTGTACTAGTTCATCCTCAGCCCCTCGAGGCCAATCCACCAAAAAGCAGGAGTAGGGTTTTACACGGCAAGGTGGCCCAAACCTGGGTAAGCTGTTGTGTCCCATTTCTTTCTTGTTCATCGAGCTAGGCCGTGAGATTGGCAAGTAGGCAGAATGGGAGATCGAGTTCTTCGAACGCACCCTAGAGTTCGAACCTCTCAAGGGTATGCGGAGCCCGAAATCCGACAAAAAGTAGTAAGACGTCCATTGGACCAACCATGTCATATGAAAAAATAGATGATGCGTGAGAGAGCAAAACATGGTCAACGCCCACCTACCCCACACGAACCACCAGTCGCGTGGAAACAGAAACATACCCATTAAATAGCCAATCATTTCCCACAACTCTATGCAATCACGTGATTGCGATCGAAGGGCTCTTGGATAGTTTGGCCCCATCCCTAAACGCGGAGTTCATTTTGGCGTTACTTGTTCTCTCGCCTATAGTTTAATAGCAACCACAGTTACAAAACTATTATGATTATAAGAGATAATTGTGACAAGCAAACCTATCCGGGATCCATCAAATAATGTGTTCATCACATTCGGAAAATTGTGAATGCAATGAAAGAAAAGTTCGAATAATTATTTAAAAATAATGCCTTACCATACAAAAAATGTATGTGACATTTAGAAAAATGTATGTGGCATTTTTTAAAATGATATCAACATAAAAACTATGTTAGTGTAATTCAACAAAAATGATTCGTACCCTTGGAAAAAATGTACATTACATTTAGCAACATTAGGATCGCCCCTCTTCTTTTCATTCGTCCTTCGAATGTCGACGAATTTGTGAAGTGCTTAAGTGTGGATGCTAATTGG
>NC_041385.1:135351191-135399643 GCF_002162155.2 Triticum dicoccoides
CGGCGGAGGGGAGGGGGCGGGGAACCCTAGCCGCCGGTCCAGGCCACCCTCCTTGCCCCTTCCTGTCCTCGCCGCCGCCTCGATGCGCTGACGAGCAAAGCCTGGCCAGCATCGGCAGTAGAGGGGTACTCTTCCTTTGCACGTTCGGTGCTTGGTGGCGCAGCGCGTGCACGGGATGTGGTGGCACCACGGCAGCAGCCGACGATAGTGGAGCAGGTTGTGGGCGGCAGCATGAAGGGTTTGTGGGTTGTGGGGGTGCCCACCGTGTCATTAGCAGGGATGGGACGAGTGTGGCTCAGATATGCCTTTCTGGGACACTGACAGCTCGGCTTGTTGTTGTGGAGGGGCTCGGGTTTGTCGCTGGTGGTGGCGTGCTTGCCGGCTTCTGATCAGGCCTAGTCTTTGACTCTAACAATGGTGTGTGAGCTGCGGTCATCGTCGGTTAGTGACCTTTGTTGCGTACATGAGGTAATGGTTGACAGTGATGGTGGTTTGGTAGGGGTCGTATTCCAGTGGAGGTGGATGCACCGGTGATCGGCGAGGTTGTGGAAACTCTGGCAACGGTGATTTGTGTGCATGGGTGGTGGCTCCTTTCTTCTCATGGGGGGCCGGCGTGCTCCTTCTTTGAGTAGGGGATGGTGGTCTCAGTCCGAGAGATTCCCACAGGTGATGAGTTCTCTCTCCTTATGGGTCCGCTATTCTGTCAAACAGATTGGTGGTGAGGACCACAGACATGGCGTCATGCAACCGTGCTTGACGGCCGCCACTGGTTCTCACAGGTTTGTGTCTCCCTCAATCCACCAGGACTGGGTGGATTCACAGGAGTGTGCACCTCTTACCATGGAGGCATTGACCCAAATCTACGCCAGATGTTTGGCTAGGAATGAAAGAATGCGTGTTTTTACTCTTCCTACCGCAGTAGGTACATTGTGATGTGGACGGTTGGTGGTTTCTCTGACTTATATGCCGAGGCGGCGGCCCCGTAGTGCGGCCCATATGGTTGGGTCTCCAGCAGGCACCATGGTGGCGCTTTCCCTCTTAGCCGTGTGGGAAGTAGGAGCTGGAGTGTCGGATGACTCGGGCGTGCTTTCTGTCACTCGCGGTGATGGCGCCTCGATTCGAATTTGGAGAACCGAACTTGCCACGCTTTGTCCTGCAGACCTCGTGGTGGCACGGGGGAGCTGTCAAGTGAAAGCTCCACACTTTGTAGCGGATGACGGCAACACTCACGGGTGTTGCTCCCTTTGTGAAGATGTCATCATGGTACGCCAGGATGCCTGATGGTTTTCTATCAGTCTTATCTCCAAGCTTAATAGCACAATCACTTGGCTCAAGAACACATGGAGAAATTTCTTCCTAATTTTTTTGCATAAAGAGTGTCAGGAATAATATTTACTAGAGACCCAGGGTCACACAACCCAAAACAAGGCTTGCATCCGAAGGAACATGATAAAATTTGTTTACCTGCATCCTTACCTTTTGTACATCCTTTGAGATAAGAAGTGGTTTCTCGGTCTAGATAGACTTCTTTATTAATCACTGATATGGATGTATAAAGTTCTTTCACAATATCAAAATAAGGTGTCATCCCACATTTTTCCCTCTTGATGCTTTTTTTACCCTTAGCTAAAAGTGATCCTTCTAGATTTTTATCATTTTGTTTATGGTAAGCTTATTTTCAGTTCTGAGGTGGAGTAGTCTTCATTGTAATTGGTTCTTGATACGTCTCCAATGTATCTACAATTTTTTATTGTTCCATGCTGTTATATTATCATTCTTGGATGTTTTATAATAATTTTATACCATTTTTTGTACTGACCTGTTGACATAGTGCCAAGTGCCAGTTGCTGTTTTCTGCATGTTTTTTTACATCGCAGGAAATCAATACCAAACGGAGTCCAAATGCAGCGAAAACTTCTGTGGATTTTTTTGGACCAGAAGACATCTAGTGGGCTAGAGAAGCACCTGGGGGTACTCCGAGGGGAGCACAACCCACCAGGGCGCGCCTAGGTGGGTTGTGCCGACCTCGGGTGCTCCCAGAACTGACTCTTTGCTCTATAAATACCCCAGTAGTTCAGAAACCCTACGGGAGTCGACGAAAATCAATTCCAGCCGCCGGAGTGTCTAGAACCACTAGATCCAATCTAGACACCATCATGGAGAGGTTCATCATGCCCATTGGTGCCTCTCTGATGATGTGTGAGTAGTTCTTTGTAGACCTACGGGTCTGTAGTTAGTAGCTAGATGGCGTCCTCTCTCTCTCTTTTGATTCTCAATACAATGGTCTCTTGAAAATCCATATGATGTAAGTCTTTTTGCGGTGTGCTTGTTGGGATCCGATGAACTTTGAGTTTATGATCAGATCTATCTTTTTATCCATGAAAGTTATTTGAGTCTTCTTTGATCTCTTATATGCATGATTGCTTATAGCCTCGTATTTCTTCTCTGATATGTCATTTTTGTTTGGCCAACTTGATCTATTTATCTTGCAATGGGAAGAGGTCCTTTGTGATGGGATCGATCTTACGGTGCTTGATCCGAAGGGTAACCGACACATATGTATCATTACCATTAAGGATAATAAGATGGGGTCTATTTCTACATAAATAGATCTTGTCTACATCATGTCATCATTCTTATTGCATTACTCTGTTTCTCCATGAACTTAATACACTAGATGCATGCTGGACAGCGGTCGATGTGTGGAGTAATAGTAGTAGATGCAGGCAGGAGTCGGTCTACTAATCTTGGAAGTGATGCCTATATAATGATCATTTCCTGGATATCATGATGATTATTTGAAGTTCTATCAATTGCCCAACAGTAATTTGTTTACCTACTGTTTGCTATTTTTCTCGAGAAGCCACTAGTGAAATCTACGGCCCCCGGGTCTCTTCTTTAATTTATTTGCCTTTGCGATTTATTTTCCTTTGTTTTTATTTTCAGATCTATTAAACCGAAAATACAAAAATACTTGTTGCACTTTAGTTTATTTGGTGTTCGAATTATCAATTATTACAACTTTCTCCCATCCTCGTGCCAATTTCTGGCGCCGTTGCCCAAAGGGATTGACAACCCCTTTAACACGCCGGGTTGCGAGTATTTGTTATTTGTGTGCAGGTGTTGTTTATGTAGTGTTGCTTGGTTCTCCTACTAGGTCGATAACCTTGTTCTCATCACTAAGGGAAATACCTATTGTCGCTATGTTGCATCATCCCTTCCTCCTTGGGGAAATACTGATGTAGTCTAGCAGACATCAGTCCTACCATGCAAATAGCCTGAGATCCCTGGTATGCTTTACAAACTTTTTATCTTGTAAATGGAGAAACTCTGAAAAATCTTTAAAGATATGCAATATGGGGTTTGTTCCAATATTTAGCTCATGATGAAGGTCTTTCATCTCCTTTGTTCTAAGGAAAGACATAATACTATCATAAACATGATCAACCTTAGTCTTTTCCTTTGAACACAAGTACTAACTCTCAGGATTATGCCGAATTCTATCAAGCAAATTCCAGGCCTCTAAGATCTCGGTTCCCATAAAAGATCCTTTGGAAGCAAGATCTAATACATGTTTACTCTGAGAGTCAAGTCCTACATAAAAGAATTTCACAATTAAGCAATCAGGATAATGGTGTTCGGGGCATGCGGGGAGTATACCTCAATACCTTATATAAGCATCTACCAGTTTCTCACCTGACCACTGTCCAAAGTTGCTAACCTTCCTCCTTATTGTATATAACTTTCCTTGAGGGTAATAAGAAGCATAGAATGTAGATAATAATCTTGGCCAACTGCTAAGGGTACTTATGGGCTGATGTGATAGCCATTCAGCAGCTAATTTTTCAAGTGAATAAGGAAATATTTTGGCTTTTATCTCCTCATTAGTTAAATCCTGCAACTGAAAAGTCCCACATGCAGTGTTCAAGCTTGCAATATGTTTATAAGGACATTCAGTTGCGTCACCTCAGAATGTATTCTCTTTCACCATATAAATTAACTGAGAGTTTATCTCAAATACTTTACCAGATAAGTCAGGACCAATAGATATGAAGTTCTCTCCTCGAACCTGTCCTGCTACTAATTCCACACCTACCTAATTTTTTTTTCTTGAAGGACCATGGTAGCTTGCAATCTGCACAAACCGATAGAACACAAAATGATCCAAACCTCGAGACAAAGCCAAAAAGCGCTCAACTCCCAAGATAATATTTTGAAGAAATAGATGAACTCTCATACTTCCCTTATATATTTCTGAGAGTTTATAATAGTAATGGTAATTTACACAAGATATGAACTTGGTCCCAAAGTGATGAATATTCAAGAAGAATATAATAAAAACTTTCACATAGATCACTGGATATGATAAGTTTGATTCCTTTCAATAGTTTTGCGATATGGAGATGATAATATGTGAGTTATGCTAGTGAGTAGTTGTGCTTTAGTAAAATTATTGGTGTTAAGGTTTGTGATTCCCTATGCATGCATGCAAAGTCAATAGTTATGCGGCGAAGTTAGATCCTACTTATGATGCATTATTCGGTGTTAGTTATGTTTAAAGCATGTTTATGACCATTTTTGGTTTTTGGTTGGTTGCTTCTCAATCTATTTGCTAGCCTTCATTCGTACAAAGTGGAAATATTGCTTGTGCATCCAATTCCTTAAAATCAAAGTTGTGCCAACTAAGTACACCATACCTTATAGGCGGTATTTATGTGTCATTCGAAGTAAATTTGCATGTGCCAAATCTAATCATTAAAAGATCCATTTTTTGTGCCGGCACCGCTCATGAAGCGGTAGGGGGTGGCCAATATTTTCCAAGATAGGCGTGTTATCCTCATGATGAATGTTTATTCACTTGTCATTGCACGAGAAAGTGGCAAGGTAATAGGGATGCCCAGTCCTGAAATGAAAAATAATATTAATATCGAATTCCTTAGAAAGTGTTGGTATGGAAGGCACCTGTGGATACGGCTAGCCATGGTTATGGAAGGATGGTGGAAAGGAAATAAACTTTATTTTCTATTTGGGAATCACCTATAATGTGTTTAGCATGGAAGATATTGGGAATTCTCGGTCCTCTTTGTTGACAGGAAAAGCATGCCTCTCAAAATAATTATTTCTCTCCATTTTAAACTTTGAGCTCTGGCACCTCTGTAAAGCTCTGCTTCCCTCTGTGAAGGGCCTATCTATTTTACTTTTACGTAATTTCTATTTTTATTTGAGTCTCCATCTTCTCTTATAAAGCACCAACAGGAGGGCATTATTATCATACTTGTGCATTGGGTGTAGCTAATATTAAGTGTGTTTCATGAATGGATCAATGACTGAGCATGATGGGCTTGGGATAACTTTCTTTAGCATTGATATTTTGAAGGACATAGTTGCTTGTTGGTATACTTGAGTATATTATGATTTCACGTCAAACTATGGACTATTGCTTTGAATCACTCAAGTCCAAATATCCATTCCACAAAAGAAAAGATTATATGATGAATATGATAGGTAGAATTCCACATCAAAAAAGTCTGTTTTTATCATTTACCTACTCAAGGATGAGAAGGAATTAAGCTTTGGGATGCTTGATACTTCTCCAACGTATCTATAATTTTTTATTGTTCCATGCTATTATAGTATCAATCTTAATGTTTTATATGCAATTATATATATATCATATTTTGGGACTAATCTATTAACTTAGTGCCCAGTGCCAGTTGCTATATTTTGCTTGTTTTTGGCTTTTCAAGAAATCAATATCAAATAGAGTCCGAACGAAGAAAAAACATTGGATTAATTTTTTGTGGACCAAAAGGGACTGTCATGGACTTAACACGACAGATTCTCTAGCATGAGGACTTAGGTGTGGAGCCATCGCCACTAGGTTAACTTGAAGGGGTTAAATGGGACAAAGGACACATAGAGTTTTTACCTAAGTTTGGCCCCTCTCAATGAGGTAAAATCCTACTCCTGCTTTAGTTTGTATTGCTTGGGTCTCGATTACCAGGGAGCGAATACGCTTGACCTAGTTCTCGACTTGTTGTTTCTTGCCTTAACCCGTCGCCGGGTCACCCCTTTATATACGCAGGTTGATGCCCGGTGGCTTACAGAGTCCCGGTCGGCTTCGGCTCAGTGACCAAACTATGCTTTCCTTAACATACAAGTTAAACATATGGCGGTTTATACCCATGGACCTCAAGTCGCCTCCGGGTCTTGGGCCTTCAGTAAGCTTGCTTTATGGACCGCCATCTTCAACATCTTCTTGGGCCTTCTCACCATGAACCGCCAGGGGTATGACCCAGCCCCTCCTGGGCGGGTCATATCTAATAGTTATATCCCCAACATTAGGCCCCGGGTTGATGTGAACTTGTTCATATCAATCTTCAGTACTTGACTTAGAAAAAATCCTTCATCGTCAATCTTTATGAAATCTTATAAGTCTCCATGACGTCAGCTCACAAAATTGTGTTAACCCGCCATGACATCATCTTGCCTTAATATCGCACGAGGCCCAAATCTCTATATATCTTCATCTTTAATGAACCTCCCGAAAATCGAGGCATCTCTGCTGTCACATAATCAATTTATGGCCTCCTCGATTCCCGTGCATGCCATCTATCCACTACCTTAAAAATAGGGAGAAGGGTCCTTTTCGTTTTCCCCTCTTGCCTCCTCGTCTTTATCCTCTTACTCGCAACACCACACGCGCCCGAGCTCCGCCGCCGTCGACCTTGCGAACAAGCCTCCACTCGGGCCGCTGCATCGACCTGAACAAACCAGAGCACCATGGCGCGCCTTTGCTGTCCATCAGCCCCAGTAAGTTCTCCTCTTTTCTCACAGCAGATCTCCATTAGGGTTTGCTCAAGTTCATCGGAGTTCATCTTCGTTCATCTCTGTTCCTCCTTAGATCGTGTAGTTGAATCTGAATTTGTTACCAATGTAATGCGGCAACCATTTAGCATTCATTTTTAATATCTGAATACCTCTCCTCCATAGAATATCTCAGCTGAGCACATGAGCTTTTCTGCTGCCGCCACTTACGTTAATTGTTTTTTCATTTTCTGAATTGCTGCTGATGCAAAACTACGATATCAATCTATGAAAACTGTTTGTCCAACACTTAGCAATCTTTCACTTGTAGATCTGAAAACTAACCATTGTTTGGGCGGCTTAACTGATAAAACCATAACCCGCCATATACCATTAGTCCCCCTTTTAAGCCGCCAATAGATATATCTGCATAACTCAACGCTATCCTCCGGCTTAACATATTGCTTATTTATAGTTCGTACCTTTGAATCAATGGTCGGCTTAACAACATATTCTTAAACTAGAAATATTCTCTTTTCAGACCTTCATCCTCAACAATGACTAAGACCATCACTTCATGCAACTGGGTAGCTTCCCGGGTCACCGAGGAGGAATTAAACGACTTTGTGTAGACAGACGTCTTAGCCAAAAAAGATGTCATCCACTAGAGGGTCCCAGGCACTAAAAAGCCTCCTGAGCCCAAGGAGGGCGACGTAATTGTTTTTACTAATCATATGGCCTGGGGGTTCATCCCGCCCGGTTCAAAATTCTTGCACGACGTGCTACACTTTTTTCAGCTCCATCCTCAAGATATTGGACCCAATTATGTTTCCAACATCTGCAATTTCCAAGTTTTTGCGAGGTTTATCTTCAACAAGAGCCCACTTTCGAACTGTTCAAGGAATTCTATTACTTGAACCGGCAGCCTGAATTCACGGACGGGCCCAGTATGGAGTTAGGTGGAATTTCAATTCAGAGGCAGAAAGAAGCCACCTTCCCAGCCACCAAGCTGCCCAGTAATCCAAAGGACTGGAACCAGACTTGGTTTACTACCAAGACACATCTCCAGAGGGTGAAATTCCCCTGCTGGGTTACCGTGAACACCGGCTTAGCAACCAACACCCACTCCCAGACCGGATCAGCACAAAGGAACGGGCCAAATATGCACCCATTTTTTCAAAAAATTAGAGCCTTCATGGCTAACGGCATAACCGGCATCGACCTTGTTCGGTACAGGCCGATTATTCGTTTTGGAAGAAGAAGTTGCAGGATAAGCCAGTCAAGAAGACCAGGACCAAGAACAAGGCTCCTAAAAAGCCTGCCAAGAAGAAGAACAACCCCTCCAAGCTATTTAATGTAACACCCCAAAAATTTAACCATGTTTTAGTTATTAAAAAATTTCCAAGAGTTTAAAATTTTTGCCTGCAAAGATATCTCTGCTGATTTCAAAACTTTTCTTTTAATATTAAGGAATTGTTTTCCAAGTGGATCCTTCCAAAACATATTGGACTTATATGCCCTCTCATTAAAAACATCTCTCAATCAGTAGATTTATTTATTAAATTATTTCACCTGAGCTTTATTCATTAAAATGACTTGTTTTAAGTTTTGGAGCTCTTTTTGTACTACAACCAGTTGATAGATTTAACTAAAAATCCAACCAAAATTTGGAGAAGTCATGTGATGTATCTAAATCACTTTTGTGCAATAATATATTTCATTCATTGCATATTTTGAGTGCTACACATGTTTTTCTTCTCTGGTCCAGTGGACAATTTTGCACTACAACTCATTTAAATATTTCTTTCTAGCTTCCACCAAAATTATGGGATGTTGGTAATAGCATATGACTCAACTTTATGAAAAAACCTAGGGATGTTCTTTGAAAATTTTGAGTGAATCAACCTCATCTTCATTCTGGTCCAACATGATGGTTTGTACAGCAACCATATTCTTGCTTGCTCTTTGGCCCTAGATTCTTTCCCCTACTTGTAGTCCTCCATGCTAAACCCCTAAGTCTAGGAGCATGCACTCATTGGATCATTTTTGGTTCATGAAATAATGCCATTCATCTCCTGTCCAGATTTGAAGTTCTGCAAAACTTGCACTAGCAAGTTTGTGCTTTCCACCAACTAACCTCACCACCCTCTTGTGCATCCAAAGAGACACTGATCTGGAAGAATTGGCCACTCCAAGAAATGCCTAGGTGCCTGTGGCATTTTGTCAAACACCTGGAGTGCATGGACAGATTTGGCATGAGTCTTTGTCTGCATTGTGAACTTGATCTCCTGACCAAACCACCTTGTCCCTTGATCTTCCCTCTATCATTAACCTAGTTCTGTTGCTTGCCAACCTCACCTGAGACCTCTAGCATGCCCCAGCATTTTATCGAACACATTCCGTGCGTGCTCTGGGCGCGAGCAGAGCGCGCGTATTGCACGAGCCACGGCTGAGCCGACACGTCGCGCCCCTGGTTTTGGCCTGCTCTGTAGCGCCACGCCACACACTCCCCTTCTCACAGCAACGCGCCAAGCCGCCCTGGCAGCCTACAGCGCCGCCGTCAGAGCCTTGGCGGCACGCCGGCGTCCGCAGCGCGCCCCTGCCTCAGTAGGTGCCGACAAGCCACCAGCACTCGCCAGCTGCCCCCTTAAGCATCTCCAGCTCATCCGCAGCCTCGTCCCCTAGCGCGCGTCGCCGCCACGTCGCCATAGCTACAGAAAGACGGTTCGCCGTCGTCCTTATCGCCGGCCGCCTCGGAACCGACCTCCACCGCCTATAGAAGGGCCTCGGAGCTCAATCGAGTCCTCAAGCAACCTCAAATGATCCCCCTAGAGCTACCATGGCCAGCAGTCGAGGAGGGGAAGGCCATCTTCCCCGAGTCCGGCCGGTTCGGTCGCTGCCAAGTCCCGGCCGATTCCGTCGCCACCAGTGCCTCCCCCTCTCCACTCTCTCCACCAAGAGCTCTCCCTCCCTCTCGTGAGTGCAACCCCATGCTCAATTTTGATCAGAAACCACCGTAGCCCCAAACTCACTTTGCTCCCGAAGCCTCCTCCGCCGCGAAGCTCACCGCCGGCAGCTCACGACGTCCCCGCCGACCCAACGACCACCGGGTGGACCGCCCCAGTCTTGCGGATCCATCCCCACCCTCGGGGGCCCTCGAGAAGCCGCCAAACGCCGGCGACAATCGCCGGAGCCCCCGCCTCTGTTCGGCCAGAGGAAGAAGAGGGAAAGCGACTGGTCAAACCTGACCAGTGGGCCCGGCAGGCCCACTGTCAGTGACGCAACCCCGCCGCCACGTGTAGTAAGTGAAGGCGCAGTTTCAAAGTACGTCTTCGACATGTGCATTTATTCGAAACGTTTTTCTTTTCTGTTTTATTTTAAAAATAGTTTTTGACCAAACTTTGACCGGCTGTATTTTATTAAATACAACTCCAAATGAATTAATTCTTTTTCTTACCTCTCTCAAATATTGTCTAGTTTATTTTAAGATTTATTTCAAAAAAATTCAAAACAACTTTTTGTGCTGTTTTGAATTTGTGTGTTAATTCAAATTTATTTAAAATAGGACCTTGGAGAGAGAGAAGAAAACTTTCAATAGTTTTGGAGTGCACCCTGCCTTTCCACACATTGAAGGCAAGCATTCTGAACCCTGGCATAATATTTTTTGTGTGTTCGTCGACACGTTTATAACACCACCTCATTTCGGAGAACTTGTTATTTCATGTGATATGATCATATGCATGAATGCATATTAGTGATTTCCATGCTGTTGGAAATGAACACACTTGTGATGATAATCATCCTCATGTGCCTTGCATGCATGCCGGAAGGAATCCGGGAAAACCTCTGCCTTGGGTAGGCATGAGTTTGTCGCCGGTCTCAGTCGGGACGGTTATGTCCGGTATGGCATGGTAAGGTGTAATGAGCGGTGACTCTATTGGTAGAAATATATTCGTTATGCTAATCACGCAGGGAATACTTAAACCTCCTGAGTAGACCCTAGATCGAGTCTTGTTCCAGTAACCCCCATACTTGCTTCGTACTACCACTCGTCTCTACAACAAGTAGAGTATGGTTCGGTAAGTTGTCAACCTCTTTCTAGCACACACCATACAGACAGGCCATGGTGGAAGATACCAGTTGTAGCTGGTAGGCAGGCCACCTGGTCCGGGGGCATGGGTGTTTCCGGTTGAGACCGAGAGGGGAGGCCACCCCTTAGAGCGTGCAATATAAATTTGATCCCATGCTACGCGAGGTTGTAGCCTCCCCACTTAGAGTTTGCTTGACAGGTGTCATGGGTGATTCCAGACACGTGTGAGTTAAGCTGGTGTGTGCAAGACAGGTGTGTTTTCAACAAAAAGGCCATAGACGGAATTAGTCCCGATGAACTAAAGGAATCCGTTACTCATGGGTAAAGAGTACACACTCTGCAGAGATTAAACCTATTCGAATAGCCGTGTCCATGGTTAAGGATTACAGTCTGGGATGGGTCAAGTGTCGGTCTTAGTGTCGGTCTTCGGAGGAGAAAATGTTAAACCAGAACTGGAATCACGACTTGTGACTTGTGATAATTATGATTATTATTTCTGTTGTGGACTAACCCATGATATTTTTGGTATTATCGAATATCCCTGGGATGGTTCTACCTCCTGGATATTTGCTATGATTGTTTTATTTTAAAGCCCTTTATGTGGTGTCGCTGAGACGCCCGACTGTGGCATTTCTTTTAGAGCCCTTTCTGTGGTGTCGCTGAGACGCCTGACTGTGGCATTTCTTTTATAAGCCCTTTATGAGGTGTCGCTCAAACGCCCGACTGTGGCATTTCTTTTATAAGCCCTTTATGTGGTGTCGCTCAGACGCCCGACTGTGGCATTTCTTTTAAAGCCCTTTATGTGGTGTTGCTGAGACGCCCGACTGTGGCATTTCTTTTAAAGCCCTTTATGTGGTGTCGCTCAGACGCCCGACTGTCGCATTTCTTTTATAAGCCCTTCATGCGGTGTCGCTAAGACGCCCGACTGCGGCATTTCGTTTAAAGCCTTTATGTGGCGTCGCTTCAGACGCCCGATCGGTGCCTTTTATTATTATTATGTTATTGCATTTTCATAAATAACCTACTCACATGCATCAGAGATTCATTTACTTTTTGTGACTGACGTCATGAGTATAGATTTTTCGGAACATCGTTGTTATATTATACCCGTGTTCATAATGTTTGCGAGTACATTCAAAGTACTCACTGGCTTGTCCCTGGCTATTGTCTTGGCCAGATTTCTTGTGCGGAGAGGAGCGACTTTGATGACAGCCCCGGAACTTAAGCAACGGTGATAGCAGCCTCGCGAAGATAGGAGTTAACCTGGTCAGCTGTTCCTGTGGGAAATGGAGTCCCATAGACGCTGATGATTCACAACCCGCTTCCGCCATCAACCACTAGAAACCATTTGTTGTACTCAAAGACCAGAATGGTCTTGTACTACATATGTTGTATTTGCTTGGAATTTCTGTATCAAGTTGGTGCCTCATCAGCTAACAATTATCCTGGGGCTGATGAGCACAAGGGCCATTTTCTGGGAATTTAATACCCGGAGAATCGGTCGCCACATTTAACTTGGATGATGATGATGATGATGAGTCGGAGGTAGAACTTGACTCTCTTGGCTCATTTTTTATATATCTCATTGGCAATGACCATTATCAGGATGATGCGGAGGTCAGGCGTGCAGATGATGAAGAGGTAATTGTTCTTTCCTCTGGCTCAGAATCTCTGCCAAAACAGAAAACTCGACAAGCAAGCCGGAAAGTAAGGTTTTCTCATCCTTTAGCTTATTTGGATCCCAACTTTATTTTGAAGAAGCAGCAACATGAAGCTTGCTGCACAACCCGGAACAGCGGAGGCGGGATCCTTTCCTCCGGCTTACCGAACACACAGCCCCTTGCAAGCGTCGTCCAGAGGTTTCACCAATTTCAGACTTAGCTTATCCCAAGGCAGGTCTTTTTCGACAACCTCTTAATCCTTCCGACTCAAACACTACTAGGAAAAGGCATGCTAGTGGCGCACAGTTTTGCCTACTAATGGCGCACTACTGGTGCGCCACTAGCATCACGCCATTAGAATATTTTAGTAATGGCGCATCACAGGTGCGTCATTAGTAACCCACAGGTGCGCCATTAGTATCTGGTATACTAATGGCGCACCACATGGAAGTGCGCCATTAGTAACGTTTAAAAAAATCGTTTTTTCTTATTCTCGGGTCACTATTTCACATATGAGATATCCCACACATATATATACAACAAGCATCCATATAACAATCATATCCAACACACAAGTTTCATCATATATACATACATAGCCAACACATAGTTCCATCATTACATATTACAAAAGTTTCACATTGTTCATCCAACACTGTTATCCATCAATTCACAAAAGTTTCACATTGATACAAAATAAAAACACAAATGGAAAAGAAGCACTCCATCCATGCAAGCTTCCGTGAATTAAATCAAATCTGCAAAATGATAAACAAGAAGTTAGAAGAAGAAGAAGAAGAAGAGAAGAAGAAGAAGAAGACTAGAAGAATACTAGAAGAAGAAGAACACTAGAAGAATAAGAATAAGAATAAGAAGAATAAGAAGAATAAGAAGAATAAGAAGAAGACTATAAGTTTGTTAATACCAGGGAACATCTCATTCCTCCTCTAGCGACTTAATGGGGACTCATGTCCTAGTCTTCAAGACCGTGCCTGGGTAAGATTGTTTAGTCTCTACTTTCAATCATGTATTCAATCGTCATATTAACCCGTCTTGTACCACATTTTCAGAGCTATGGCAAAGCCCAGCAAGAAGTTAAAGGTGACCA
The DNA here is from genome assembly GCF_002162155.2 of Triticum dicoccoides. NCBI lineage: Eukaryota > Viridiplantae > Streptophyta > Magnoliopsida > Poales > Poaceae > Triticum > Triticum dicoccoides. Next base: position 135,364,858 of record NC_041385.1, read on the forward strand.
AAACAACTGGAAACCTTAATGAACCGGAGAAGCAGTCAACAGAAACTTTCCTCCAAGCTGCTGAGGCCACAGTTGATGAGCCGCCATCAGAAGAGCACAACGTCACCATGGATCACATGGATGTTGACCCGGCCACTTCCAAGCGGCCAAGTCCCATCAAGCCTACGGAAGCAAAGGATGATGATGTTATCATTACTGGGCTTGGCTACATGGCACCGGGTAACCCCACTATCTTGTCAAAGCACAGTGCTAAAGAAGAATTATCCATTACTGATAGAGGTAAATGGTTGGTGAAATTAGAGAGCTATGCCCAATATAGCGCTCAAGAGATCCACTCTAGGTATCTGAACCGTCTGCACACAAGACGCAACTTTGAAGCCGGCTTAGTTAATCTGACAAAGGAACATTTTGAGGTAAACGCTACAGCCTTCTTCATATAAATGCACTTCTATCATCCGCCAAGTCTACTGGATATGATAGAATGGAATGTACTGTAGACTTTAGATAACCTTATAAATATGTAGATCAAAACAAGCATCCCCCAATGGCCGGCTTAATCAGCATGGATAAGCCGAGACTTATCACCATAACTATCAATAAAATCCGAGTATGTAGCCCCCAAGAGTTGGCTATAGTTGTAATAGTGTAGCCGGGTCATCATAGAATTGTCTTCAAAAAGATCAATGTGCATTAGCCCCCAAGTGCCAAGTAAAATACTTGTATTGTGATTGGGACTTTAAACAAAATGATTGTAATAGAACCTGTTGTTTACATACTGCAGGCTGAACTCAATGCAAAAGAATCCCAAGTCGCCGACCTTCAGGAAAATATCAAGTCTCAACAATCTGAAACTTCCAAGGCCAAATCAGAATTGACAACCGCCTTGGAAGAGATGGATAAGTTGAAAAAGGACTTCAAGGCTGACAGGACAAGCTGGGAAACTAAGAAAACATCTCTATTGAAAAGAGCAGAAGAAGTAGAGGCGGCTCTTAAACCGGTGGCTGAAGAGCTTTCCGGCTTAAAGCATCAAATTCATGCCATGACCGCCGCCATCTTTGGTAAGTAACATTGTCTCAATCTGTTACCAGCAATGCATTTGATAATTATACATCTGGCTTATCAATTTATTTGGTAATGTAGGCTCCAAAAATCGCCCATCTTGGCTCAGACATGCACATGGAGCTAAAAGCTGCCTATACACTTATAAAGCAATTGTACACTGGTGCGCAACGAGCTATTTCTACTGCAAATCATAAAAAACAACCACCAACCCTCATCAAAAACATGCTGGAAAAGCTATCTGTGCTGCCCCAAAGGGTTGAGGCTCTGGAGCGATCAGCCGCTAGAACCGGTGCAATTAACTCGGGCAAAAGCGTGGCAAGCAGATCTTGATCTAGAAGATTTGGCCAATGGCTACCCAAGCGTAAAATAGGACGGGTGTACCTTCAGTGCTGATTGATTTGTGTAAATAACAATGGAAATGCTTCCATTAGCAAGCAAATTGACTGAAGACACGGACCTGTCTCATTACCAAGCGGTTTATGATGCTGACAACAAAAAGATGAAGGAGTCGATTCATGAAGCCCAGGTCCTTATTCCGCCAATTCATAAGCACACCTTCGCCTCTGATATTGACCCGTCCACACTTATTGATGACGAAGCTGTGTTCAAAGCTTTGACTGGGATCAATTGGGCCACCTCTGGCCTCTAGCCAATGGGTGAAGAAGAAGGAGATGGCCTAAAATTCTCTACCCGCCAAGGTCAAGATCATTAATCCCAGGGCCGGCTTATCATCTGCCTCTTGGGATAATTTGTGCCTCAAAACACTTATTCTTTTGGGTCGTCTGATGCCTTGTAATAGGCTAGTTTGAAAACAATGATCTTCCATGCCATCGTGCATGTTGATTTTCATAACACGTTTGAACCACCGATCTGATGTTTGAAGATCTGGCACTTATGCTTTATAATATCATCAGATTATGCAAACCATAGTTATCACATTTCCCGCACATAAGCAGATAACATGTGCCCTGGCAGTTACCCCAGGGCGGGTCACAATTCCCCATATAAATTCCATTGGCGACTGTACCGTCCGTAACCAGGACCGGTTTATCAAAACCTCATATAATCATCACAAAAAATCATACATGTGATATTTGGTCATACTGTTGGCTTACCATGCCACATGCAGTAAGGGTAACAACCCAAAGACTGAGAGCACAGTGCCCTGTGCAATTTATTCATGCTGTCGTCTTAACACACCATGGGCAGCAAAGGGTATCATCCCAAAAACTTAAGAGTACAGAACTCCAAGCATATAATCATCGCACACTGGCGACTTAACGTCCAAAGCCAGGCCAGGGTAGCAAAACATCGGATATTTTCAAATATGAATCATAAAGATCAAGGAAACATGGCCCTAATCAATTTTCAGTCATATATCAATATGGTACAAACAGAAATCACAAGAAAGATTCAAAGTCAATATAAACTAGAAAAACAAGGCATTCAAAGGCTGCCAAGCCTCAATATCAAGTGCTATTCAAGGGCCACACTGCCACTGAGTTACTCCTTAATTCAAACATGTAAGTCGGGCCTCACATGACCAATCGCCGTTTTAACTTTGACAAGTTCAGGGTCTTTATAAGATTGACTATCAAGAGTACGGCGAGTCATTCCAGGATTACCAGGTCGGAGTGGCAAGCATATAAAGGCAGGATAACCCGGATTTTTGGCGAATACACCTAGCTTCCAAGCCTATTGCAAGGGACAACAAAGCTCTGTTCATTTACCAAGGAGCCCCCAAGTAATATTTCGATCCAGGCGTACAAGCTAGATCAGTAGGGTAGTCATAGCTATTCTCAACAAGCAGGAAGCCCACAAGTAATTTGCAATCAAGGCATACAAGCCGGATCAAGAGGGTAGTCATAGCTATGCTCAATGAGCAGGAAGCACCCAAGTGACCTTATGAATTGACAATAAAGACTCAGATTCTCAGAAATGAAATGACAGAGGACCTGAATCATCAGGGATGCCGACTTTATTATTCTAATCATAATATATACATTGGAATAAGTATGTACATCATAAGAGCCGGTGGCTCAGGTGTAATAAGGCCAAAGATGAGCAATATTCCATGGTCGGCAGGTCTCCTCCTCCGACGTGTGTGAGTCCTTGTGGTCTCGAACATCGATAAGGTAGTATGACCCATTGTTCAGATTTTGCTGACCACAAAAGGTCCTTCCCAAGGTGGGGATAGCTTGTGCATATCAGTTTGATCCTGGATGAACTGGAGCACCAAATCTCCTTCTTGAATGGTCCTGGTTTTAACCCGACAGCTGTGATGACGATGCAGATATTGCTAGTAAATCACCGAATGAGCCGCCGCAAGGTCATGCTCCTCATCCAAAAGGTCAAGAGCATCCTGGTGTGCTTTTTCATTATCAGCTTTAAGATAAGCCGCCACACGGGGCGAGTCGTGACGAATGTCACCAGGGAGAACGGCCTCTGCACCATAAACCATAAAGAAAGGCGTGTAACCCATAGACCTGTTGGGGGTAGTATTGATACTCCATACCACCGAGGGCAACTCTTCCACCCAACAACCTAGCGTCCTCTACAAAGGGACCATAAGTCGGGGCTTGATACCTCTCAAGATTTCTTGATTGGCTCTTTCAGCTTGACCATTAGACTGGAGGTGAGCCACAAACGACACATCAAGACTGATGTGTTCTTGTTGACAGAATTCTTTCATTGCACCCTTAGACAGATTAGTACCATTATCAGTGATGATACTATGAGGATATCCAAAACAAAAGATCACCTTTTTAATGAATTGAACCGCCGTTGCTGCATCACATTTGCTGACCGGCTCAGCTTCAACCCACTTTGTAAACTTGTCAACAGCCACCGGGAGGTGAGTATTTTTATCCTTGGACCTTTTAAAAGGCCCAACCATATCCAGCCCCCAGACTGCAAACGGCCAAGTAATTGGAATCATCCTCAATTCTTGAGCCGGCACATGACCTCGTCTTGAAAATTTCTGACAACCATCACATTTACTGACCACATCTTCTGCATCAGCATGAGCCGTCAGCCAATAAAATCCATGACAAAAAGCTTTGGCAACGGGGGATTTAGAGCCGGCATGATGACCCCAATCTCCTTCATGAATCTCAATTAGAATTTCACGGCCCTCCTCAGGAGAGATGCGTCGTTGAAACACCCCTGTAACACTGCATCGGTGTAGCTCACCATTAACAATAGTCATTGACTTAGACCTCCAGGTTATTTGCCTGGCCAAAGTTTCATCATCAGGTAACTCACCCTAGGTCATATAAGCCAAATATGGAACAGTCCAATCAGGAATAACATGGAGAGCCACCACCAACTGTGCCTCCGGGTCAGGAATTGCAAGATCCTCCTCCGTAGGCAATTTACGAAATATGCAAATATCGAGGAAAACATTAGGGGGCACCGGCTTACGCTGAGACCCCAGGCGGCTTAAAGTATCAGCAGCCTCATTTTTCCTGCGATCAACATGCTCCACTTGATAACCCTTAAAATGACCAGCAACTATATCAACTTCTCGGCGATAAGCCGCCATGAGCGGATCCTTGGAATCCCAAGTTCCTGAAACTTGCTGAGCCACTAAATCTGAGTCGCCAAAACACCTCACCCGGATTAGATTCATCTCTTTAGCCATCTGAAGACCATGGAGCAAGGCTTCATACTCATCTGCATTGCTAGTACAAGGGAACATCAACCTCAAAACATAACAAAATTTATCACCTCGTGGGGAAGTCAAAATAACTCCAGCCCCCGAGCCTTCCAATTGCCTAGATCCATCAAAGTGAATAGTCCAATACATGCTATCTGGCTTTTCCTCAGGCATCTACAGCTCTATCCAATCATTGATGAAATCCACAAGTCCTTGAGGCTTGATAGCCGTCCTAGGAATATACTTCAAACCATGAGGTCCAAGTTCAATAGCCCACTTGGCTACCCGACCTGTGGCTTCTCTGTTTTGAATACTATCCCCCAAGGGAGCAAAACTAACCACAGTGATGGGATAACTAAGGAAATGTTGTTTCAACTTATATTTGGCCATGAACATGCCATAAACCAATTTCTGCCAATGTGGGAATCTCTGCTTAGACTCAATGAGCACCTCACTGACATAATAAATCGGCCTTTGAATGGGATATTACTTGCCTGACTCTTTCCTTTCCACCAGAACTGCCACACTGAAAACTTTGTTGTTTGCAGCCACATATAAAAGCAAGGGCTCCTTCTCAATAGGAGATGCAAGAACCGGCGGTTCAGCCAGCTGTCTCATAAGCGCCTCAAACGCCTCATTAGCAGCATCACTCCAGACAAAATGATCTGTCTTCTTCATCATCTGATAAAGAGGAATAGCCTTTTCTCCCAGAAGGCTTATAAACCGGCTCAAAGCCATTATACAACCCGCCAAACACTGGACGTGATTGATACATGCTAGCTTATCCAAAGAAGTGATAGCCTTGATTTTCTCCGGGTTAGCTTCAATGCCTCTCTCAGAAACCAAGAAACCCAATAGTTTGCCTGCTGGCACGCCAAAGACACACTTGGCCGGGTTAAGCATCATTTTGTAGACCCGGAGATTGTCAAAGGTCTCCTTGAAATCATCGATCAAAGTTTGCTTCTTCCAGGATTTCACAACAATGCCATCCACATAAGCATGAACATTGCGTCCAATCTGGTCATGGAGGCAATTTTGAACGCACTGCTGATAAGTCGCCTGGGTACTCTTGAGCCCAAAGGGCATAGACACATAATAGAAGGCTCCAAAGGGTGTAATGAAAGTTGTCTTCTCCTGGTCCTTAACTATCATCTTGATCTGATGATAACCAGAATAAGAATCCAAAAAGCTCAAACGCTCACAACCCGCTGTAGCTTCAATAATCTGATCAATACGAGGGAGAGCAAAAGGGTCAGCCGAAAAGGCCTTATTGAGGTCTATATAATCCACACACATACGCGAAGTGCCGTTTTTATTAAGCACCAGCACCGGGTTAGCCAACCACTCAGGATGAAAAACTTCAATGATGAATCCAGCAATCAAGAGTCGGGCCACTTCTTCACCAATTGCCTTGAGCCCCTCTTCAGTAAAACAACGAAGAAATTGCTCGACCAGTTTAAACTTCGGATCAACATTAAGAGTGTGCTCAACGAGTTCCCTCGGTACACCTGGCATGTCAAAAGTCTTCCATGCAAAGATGTCCTCATTCTCACGGATAAACTCGATGAGCACGCTTTCCTATTTCGGATCCACATTAGCACTGATGCTGGACTGCTTGGATGATTCGCCAGGAACAAAATCAACCAACTTAGTATCATCGGCCGACTTAAACTTTAACAGGGGGGTCATTCTCTGTAGTTGGTTTCTTCAAAGGTGTCATATCGGTCGGGTCAGTGTTCTCTTTATAAAACTTTAACTCCTCTGTGGCACAAGCCGACTCAGCATACGCAGCATCGCCTTCCTCACAATCTAGAGAAATACTCCTATCACCATGCACCATGATGGTGCCTTTATGGCCCGGCATTTTAAGCTGCAAATAAACATAACAGGGTCGTGCCATAAATTTGGCATAAGCCGGTCGCCCGAACAAAGCGTGATACGAGATTTTGATCTTGACCACCTCAAAGGTTAACTTCTCAGCTCTGGAATCATGGTCATTTCCAAAGGCCACCTCCAGGGTTATCTTACCCACTAGATATGCCGACTTACCAAGCACCAGCCCATGAAAAACAGTAGAAGACGTCTTAAGATCTTTGTCATTCAAGTTCATATGACGAAAAGTGTCATAGTAAAGGATATTGATACTACTTCCCCCATCCATGAGCACCTTTGTAAGCTTATGTCCTCCTACCTGAGGAGCAACCACCAATGCCAGCTAACCCGGATTGTTAAACCGGGGCGGGTGATCCTCACGGCTCCATACGATAGGCTGCTCAGACCACTTCAAATATCAAGGCACCACTGGCTCAACTGAGTTCACTGCTCGCTTATGGATTTTTTCTTATCTCGTTTGCACAGACTTGTGGTGAACACATGATACTGACCACTATTTAGCTACTTCGGATTGCTCTGATAACCAGTCTGCTGCTGCTGATTCCCTTGGCCAGATTACTGATTAAAACAACCTTGATTGCATTGGCCTGAAAACCAGAGCTTAAACCGCCACCTCCAAACCTAGGTCCATGAGAGCCGGATCCTGAACTGCCATGTGGGCCATGATTATTCTAGAAAAAAATAGAGTTCCTATACTCTCTCATGATGAAGCAATCCTTCCATAGATGACTGGCCGACTTCTCCTGGATACCGTGCTTTGGGCAAGGCTGATTCATCATGGCCTCAAGGTTGAACTTCGGCCCTCCAAACTGGGGTGCTCGCATTTTCCCCTTACGACGCTGATTATTACTCTGTGCATTGGTGTTAGCCAAAAAGTCTAAACCGTCGTCAGCCTTGCGCTTACCATTGCCACCTTGACTCGCCATATTATGTTGTCCTTTTGCATTTCCACTCCTTTTCCCTTTACCAGCTTTCTCCTCATCAGACTCAGGGTCTTCATTACTATCAGAGTCAGCATATTTGACGAGAGCCACCATGAGCTCCCCCATATCATTATAGATACGTTTAAGCCACCCCAATTTTTACTTAAGGGGATGAAAATGGCAATTCTTCTCCAACATCAGGACTGCTGAACCGGCGTTGACGTTGTCCAACGAGTGTATAACGACCGAGATCCGGAGCACCCAATTGGTTGTTGACTCGCCCTCACCTTGGACACAAGAGTCCAAATCCAGGATCGACATAGGCTGCTTGCATGTTTCTTTAAATTTTTCGATAAAATTCATTTTCAACTCCGCCCATGATCTAATGGAGTTAGCGGGCAACCCTTTCAACCAAGTACGGGCCGGCCCATGCAACATCATGTTGAAGTACTTAGCACATGCAGCATCACTAACATCCAACATCTCCATAGCCATCTCATAGCTCTCGATCCAACCCTCTAGGGGTTGATCCGCCGTGTAGTTAGGCACCTTACAGGGGCCCTTGAAATCCTTAGGCAAGCACTCATTGCGTAGAGCCGACATTAAACATGGCACACCCAAGGTTCTAGAGGTCACTCCTGCCTCCACAGACACTGACGGATAAACCAGAGATTGTTGTTGAGCCACCAACTGAGCCGCCAGTTCATCCTCATGTCGCGCTCTGCCCTGGTTCACCAAAGCCTGAGCATCATTACCAGCATGCGGAGGGTCAGGCCTACGAGGCTGATTGTGGTTCCGCTCACTGCTCAATACAGTCGGTGAATCAATGTGTTTACTATAACTTCGGCTTGGACGGGGGGTTAAGTGAATCTACTCACGACTGTATGAATAAGCCGCCTGTTGAGCCACAACCGTCTGAAGAAGCCCTCTGGCTTGCCGTATCTCCATCGCGGCTGGTGATTCATTTTGAATAGGGAGAGCCGCCAATGAGCAGCCGCGGCTATCATGTTATCCACAGGATTAGAATAATGAGCCAGGGGCGTTGGAACATGCTTAGGAGGAGTCAAGTTCACCCATGGGGGATCTGCAGCTCGTGGCTAAACCGGCGCTCCAGCCGCCGGCATCTCAACGGCCCGATCCATAGCAGGCGGGTTACTAGTTCTTGCGCGAGGCGTGTTGAAAAGGTTTCTCGCATCGTAAACCGGGGGTAAACGACTTGCATGCCTTCTATTAAAACAGCGTTTGATGCATTCCGGTCCAAGCTCAAACGAAAATTTTCTACTTGAATCCGCTCTGCTTCCTCTCCAAGGCGGCACGTTCTGTCACCATCTGGGTGTTCTCAGTGTTAAGACCCTCCTTATCTTGAGCTATCTCATCATGTAACTTTGCAACGTCCACATTATGTTGCACTTGGTTCGCCGGTGTTACTTCCACCGTCAGCTTTGTTGCCAGAGCCTCCAACAGTTCACATAAAACTTGAGCCGGCGGGCACACAGGGCCTCCTACCCCAGCTGTCGTAGCAGCCGTTGAACAAAGATCATTGCTACCACAGCTAAACAATGTTGCCCTGGTTGCGTACAGGCCATGAAGACCGCAACCCGATTCGGTGGCTCATAGGGGTCCGGAATACTGTTTCCATCGGAACAGCCCCGAAGCCTACCATCATGCACTTGATACACGGAGTTGGTCTCACCGGTTGAGGACTCATTGCCTGAATAGACGGCCGTCTCTCCACCGGACACAAATCCTCCTTCCAGATCTACTCCTTGAGTAAAGCCAACAAAGACATGCTTCGGGGCGGCTTGAACCTTGGCAGGTCGCGCATGCTGAGCCGTCTTGACGATGTCGGCGCAGGTGTCTGGCTCAGCTTCTGACTCATCAATCTTGCTGATAAAGACATGAATCCCACCAAAAGGGACCTGGTACCCATACTCGATTAAGCCGGCCTCAGGGCCCCAGCCCGCGTCGTCGATGCAGAGCTTGCCACGACAATTCTTAGTCATCCGGCCCACAACGTATCCCTTGAGCCCTGCGAAGTTGCCCTTCAAGAACAGGAAACCACCATGCGCTAGACCCATGATGGGCGCCAGCTGTCATGGACTTAACACGGTAGATGCCCTAGCATGAGGACTTAGGTGTGGAGACATCGCCGCTAGGTTAGCTTGAAGGGGTTAAACGGGACCAAGGACACAGAGAGTTTTAACCCAGGTTCGGCCCCTCTCAACAAGGTAAAAGCCTACTCCTGCTTTAGGTTGTATTGCTTGGGTCTCGATTACCATGGAGCGAATATGCTTGACCTAGTTTTCGACTTGTTGTTTCTTGCCATAACCCGTTGTCGGGTCACTCCTTTATATACACAGGTTGATGTCCGGTGGCTTTTAGAGTCCGGGACGGCTCATACACAACGTGTCTGGCTCGGTAACCAAACTAAGCTTTCCTTAACATACAAGTTAAACATATGGCAGTTTATAGCCATGTGCCTCAAGTCGCCTCCGGGTCTTGGGAATTCGGTAAGCTTGCTTTATGGACCGCCATCTTTAACATCTTCTTGGGCCTTCTCATCATGAACTTCCAGGGGTATGACCCGGCCCCTCCTGGGCGGGTCATATCTAATAGTTATATCCCCAACAGGGACCCTAGAAGGTTCAGGAGAAGACCTAAAGATACACGAGGGAGCGACAAGTTCGGGAGGCACGCCCTAGGGGGGACGCCCTTGGGCTTGTGGGCCCCTCGTGGCATCTCTTGACCTAATTCTGCCTCTATAAATTCTCAAATATTTCCCTGACATCAGAGAGCCACCCGGAATACTTTTTCCACCACCGCAAGTTTCTGTTCCCACGAGATCCCATCTAGAGGCCTTCTCTGTTACTCCGCTGGAGGGGAAATCAATCACAGAGGGGCTCTACATCAACCTTGCTGCCCTTTCGATGATGCATGAGTAGTTTACCATGGACCTACGGGTCCATAGCTAGTGCTAGATGGCTTCTTCTCTCTCTTTGATGTTCTTGGAGATATTTGATGTAATGACTTTTTGTAGTGTGTTTGTTGGGGTCCGATGAATTGTGAGTTTATGATCAGATCTATCCATGAATATTATTTGAGTTTTCTCTCAACTCTTTTATGCATGATTATTATAGCTTCATATTTCCCTCTGATATATTGATTTTGTTTGGCCAAGTAGATTGATTTTTCTTGCAATGGGACATGCGCTTTGTAATGGGTTTGATCTTGCGGTGCTCAATCCCAGTGACAAAAGGGGACATGACACGTATTATATCATTACTATTAAGGATAAAAAGATGGGGTTTAATCATGCATGAGTTTACTTTGTCTATGTAATATCATCTTGCTTAAAGCGTTAATCCGTTCTAAATGAACTTAATACTCTAGATACATGCTGGATAGCAGTCGATGTGTGGAGTAATAGTAGTAGATGCAAAATCGTTTTGGCCTACTTGTCTCGGACATGATGCCTATATACATGATCCTTGCCTTGGATATCATCATGAATATTCACTTTTCTATCAATTGCCTAACAGTAATTTGTTTACCCACCGTATGCTATTTCCAAGAGAGAAACCTCTAATGAAAACTATGGCCCCGGTGAAACAACATGCGGTGTCCCCATGTTTGGTTTTTGTTATTAATGACAATCTCTATGGACTAATGGTTGCCTTGAGTTATATTTGAAGGATTTTTCCATAGGCTTTTATTGGAGTCCATTTGTTGGTTTCAAGGAGAGTTTGTGATAACCAAGGTGCTATTCAAGGAATTACTTAAAGATTGGTCATGTGAGAGGCTGATCAACAATAAGTCAAAGAGTGCATCAAGTTGATAAACACACAAAGCATAGAATATATATCGAGAGGGATCAAGTGATCCCATGGTATGGTAAGCATTGTCAATTATGCTTTGCGTACTAACCCATGGTCTTCGTGAGAGTTCTTTGTGGGGTTAGGTTGTAGTGTGCATGTTCAAGTGATGCATCACGAAGAGATCAATTGCCTGAAGATTGTCGGCCATTGTGGTGACAATGTTGTGAAGATGTGTCGAAGAGTGGTCCACCCATAGTGGAGTATGGGGGAGCAATCTAGTAGTCTTCACCGAGCCAACACAATCAAGAAAGGTGGTCCAACTTGAGGAAGTCAAGATTGTCTACATCTAGCTCAAGTGGACTTTGTGCAAGGCAAAGGTTTGTCCTTGATAGGTTCTCTATTTTACCGGTCTCATGGTGGTAGTTTGCAGACCGGGTTATAGGATCGATTGCCGTACTATCAAGGGGGGCTCTCAAGTGAGTAGCTTGGTCGTATCGTTCGTAGAGAGCTCAAACCATTGCATGCTTGCATCATCTTTCTTGGTTCTTATTTGGTTTTCTCCTTGTGAAATTTGGAGCTTATGGTCATCTTCTATACAAGCTCATGTTCATCAAAAACGGAGTTCACTTGCTTCTTCTATTGCATTTTTAGTGTTGGAGGTTTTACCGGCCTTATTCGAGGAAGGGTTCTCACCATTTTCTTATGGGCCTATTATAATTTCCTTATTACTGTTATTTATTTAAAGATTGTGTTAGGACTTGTTGCTATCTTTCCAACAAACTTGGTTTCGTTGAATTTGGAGTCCGTTTGTAGAAGTTGTGTCAGTTTTGGTGTCCTTAAAAAGGCTGCAACAGTACTACCGCTCACGGGAGCAGTCCTACCGCTTGGAGGGGATGTAATTTTTTACTACCGATTGGAGTGGTACTACCGCGGCTACTTCTGTGGCTACTTCCGCTCCGTACCAAAAACACGTCATAAGTTCAGCGGTGGGAGGCACGGATGTATTTTTTTAGTACCGCTCGCAAGCGGTAGTACCGCTCGCCAGCGGTTGTACCGCTCTATGCGGGCTCTGAGCATAACGGTTGGATTTTCCCCACTGATAAAAGGGGGTCTTCTTCCCCAATGAACCTTATCCTTTGAGCTCGTGTTCTTCCCCCATTGTTGACCTTCTTCGAGCTTGCTATCTCTCAATCCCTCCATGGATTCTCGCTAGTTTTTTTGGGGGGGGGGGAAGAGAGAGGAGATCTAGATCCACATTTCCACCAATCACTTTCTCGTCTATGTGAAGGGAACCCCTTGGATCTAGATCGTGAAGTTCTTGGTGTTCTCCTTCTTGTTCTTCCTCTCATTTTCTTTCCTAGCATTAGTTGATTTGGTGGGATTTGGGAGAGAAGGACTTGGGCACTCCGTGTGCCCTTGCCATTGCAGTTGGTGCATCAGTTTGAGTTCTCCATAGTGATACGTGGAAGTTACAAGTTGAGAAGCTTATTACTCTTGGGTGCTTAGTACCCTTGAGCTTGTTCCTCTTGGGTGCTTGGGCGCCCTAGACAGTTGGTGGTATTCGGAGCTCAATCATTGTGGTGTAAAGCTCCGGGCAAGCGCCGGGGGTCTCCAATTAGGTTGTGGAGATCGCCCCGAGCAATTTGACGGGTACCGGTGACCGCCCCCAAGGGTTGCCAAAGTGTACGGGTTCGTTGACCACCCCCAAGGGTTGCCATTTGTATGGGTTTGGTGACCGCCCTCAAGGGTCCCTTAGTGGAATCATGACATCTTGCATTGTGCGAGGGAATGAGGAGATTACGGTGGCCCTAGTGGCTTCTTGGGGAGCATTGTGCCTCCACACCACTCCAAACGGAGATTAGCACCTGCAAGGGTGTGAACTTCGGGATACATCATCGTCTTCGCGTGCCTCGGTTATCTCTTACCCGAGCCCTTTACTTATGCACTTTACTTTGTGATAGCCATATTGTTTCTTGTCATATATCTTGCTATCACTTAGTTGTTTATCTTGCTTAGCATAAGTTGTTGGTGCACATAGGTGAGCCCAGTTGTTGTAGGTTTTGCGCTTGACAAATTAACCTGTAGGTTTATTCCGCATTTGTTCAAGCCTAAATTGTAATTATTTTAAAGTACCTATTCACACCCCCTCTAGGCGACATTCTTGATCTTTCAATTGGTATCACAGCCAGGTTTCTCTTTATAGGGCTTAACCGCCTAGAGAGTAAGGTTGTCGACTATGGGTTTAGGATTCTCTGACACTCTTAGTTTCGATGGCACAAATTTTGATGTTTGGGTAATTTGCATGCTTAATCTCTTTAGGGTCATGGACCCAAATTTAGTGTGAATTGTAGATATGGGGTTTTCTTCTCCAAAGGACCCCCAAAGATTATCTCTAGAGGATGAGAAAAACTCTTATCTCAATGCTCAAGCTTCTAATGTGCTTTTTTATGCTTTGAGCAATGTAGTTATATTTCAACTCATGTCGTTACAGGACGCTCATGAGTTGTGGACAAAGCTTCAAGATAAATATGGTGTGTCCAAGTTTTGTGGGGATGATTGTTCTCCCTCCACCTCTGGTCGTGTTGAGTTCTCAACTTATTCTACTTCACCTACATGTGGTTTGCCACAAGGTAATGACATGGTTAGTGGTGGTATTCATTGCAATGATGATAGTGGGCTTATGGTTGACAATCCTTCATCACTTTCCTATTGTAATGCTTCATCTTTGGACTTTAGCACTTCGAGCACTCCAAATGTTTCATGTGCATGTGTTGATAGTCCTTGCATATCATGTAGAAATTGCTTGACTAAATCTCATGATGATATGCTTGCTATGTCTTGTTGCCATGATAAAAATGCATCTATTTCCTTGAATTGTTATGCTAACAATGTAAAGGAAACCCAACACCCCATGGAGCAAGATGTGGTATTGAATGGTGCTTCAAGGGATCCTACATCATCATCTATTGTATTTTGCCATATGGCCAAGGCTTCAAAGGTATCTCCCACTTTGAATCCCAATATATCTTGTGATGATATTGATGGTGGCAATGATGATGATGTTGATTATGATGAAGAGAATGATATTGTTGCCTCCTTAAAAATTAAGGGGGAAATGATTTTTAAAGCTCTTCTTAAGAATAAAATTGCTCGTTCCAACTTCATAGAAATCATGTCTATTGCTATTGAGGGCAAGAAATATATTGATGAGTTGGAATCTCATCTTGAGGAGCTTGAGGTTACTATTGAAAAAATGGAAGGTCATGGGCGTGATTATGCTAATCAGATTGCAGACCTCTTCCAAGCTCTTGAACTTGCACAAACCACCAAGGAATCTCTTGAGGAGACTTTTTCTCTAGAATTATCTAGATTGAAGGAATCTCATGATAGAGCTCTTGAGGTGGCCAATGTCTTTGAAACTAAAAATGAGAAGCTTGAAGTTGTGCATGCTAAACTCCTTGAGGACTTTGGGCACCTCGAAAATGGCTCAAAGGTCATTAAGAGTGAGCTCATCAAACTCACTGAGTCTCATGCTCAGCTTAAAGCTTCATATTCTAAAGAGCTTGGAAATTGACTTCTCCTCTTGCTATTATTGATTATGCTTGTGCTACTAACTCCATTTATAGTGAGGCATCCATTTTGAAGGAGAATGTTGAGGTAAGGGCTCAACTTGAATTGCTATCTGGCACTTATAGGAAATTGTAAGAAAGTCATGTAAAGCTCACAAGCTCTCATGATGATCTTCTAGTATCCCATAATGTGATAAAGATAGCTCATGAGGCTATGATTATCACTACAAAAAAAGATACATCCGTGACATTTTGGGCCGAACGAAAAAAATTCTATCATACTTATGACACTTCTATGATGATAATTGTGAAAAAACCCGTTATGATCATATATGTGCTGGGCTCCAACTTCTATGACAAAAAATCATGACAGAAAATGGGATTTTCGTCCTGGGAGGGATGGAGACGCAGCTGGATGACATTCTTTGGGCCGTCCATGACGGAAAAAACCGTGGTAGAAGCGAGGGCAAGGAAAATATCGGGGTGTTCCCGGTTACGGTGGGTGGTCGGGGCTGAGCGATGCACGGAGGTATGCGCATTTCCCTCGGACACGCACATGCGTGGGTGCGAGGCGTTGGGCTCTAACTGAACACGAGCGAGGCGTTCGCCTACTAAACCCGAGTGATTGCACTGCAGGCTATGTGTTACTGAACCCGAGCGATCGATTGATGGCTGTTAACTAAACCCAATTGAGCGATTCCTTCGCTACCACTGCTAACTGAAGCCGATCGATGTTGCCTCTGAATGAATAGTGAGCGTTGCTGGGGGGTGGATGAATAGTTCCTGGTGGGGGTGGATGAACAGGACCCCGTAGTGTTGCCCCTAGATGAACAGGACCCCGTAGTGTTGCCCCTAGATGAACAGGACCCCAATTGATCGAGCCGGTTGGGGCTGGAAGAACAGGACCCCGTGGAGGGCTGGATGAACAGGACGACCCCGTGGAGGGCTGGATGAACAGTAGAAGGTGGAGGGGTGGTTGAACAGGAGCCCGTGGATAGGGGTGGTTGAACAGTAGCCGGTGGAGTAGCGCGCGGTGGAGGCTGGATGAACAGGAGCCCGTGGATGAACAGTCGTAGGTGGAGGCTGGAGGAGGTCCACGGTGGATGAACAGTAGCCCATGGAGGCTGGAGGAGGTCGACGGTGGAGATGAACAGTAACCCCGTGGAGTCCGTTTTGCAGTACACCACACCCCTCCCGATGAACAGGACCCCCGTTTCGACCGTAGCGCTCCAACACAAGTCTGTTTCCTCCGTTTTGCGGTACGCCGCACCCCTCCTGATCAACAGGACCCCGTTTCGACCGTAGGAGGTCCAACACAAGTCCGTTTCCTCCATTATGTGGTACGCCAGACCCCTCCCGATGAACAGGATCCCGTTTCGAATGTGGTCGGTCGAACACAAGGTCGTTTCCTCCGTTGTGCGGTATGCCAGGCCTCGTTTCCATCGGCTGTTCCGTCCAAGCCAGTTGGCTCCCAGGCATTCCGTTGCCTCCCGATGAACACGACGCATTCCGTTGCCTCCCCATGAACACGACGACAATGCAGTTTCTCCGTTCCGACCCAGCCATGTACATGAGCCCTGGTCATACGTATGCGTGAGTAGGCATTCGAGACCCCGCCCGTATGTATGTATGTGGCCATATTTTCTTTCTTGCACACTAGCCGATGTACGTACGTGTACATTCTACATGCGCGCCTCTACTATGACACGTGCGCACCTCTATCGACCAGTATGTACATACCTGTTCGCGACCAGAATGACAATGCTATGTACGCTTCGACCAGGTGGGTCCTGACTGTCAGGCACTTCCTTGTGTGCGAAGATGTAGCTGGTGGGTCCCAGCAGTCAGGGGGCGAATCGTTTTTTTTTGCACAAACGCACTTCCTTGCATGCGAAGATGAAGCTGGTGGGTCCCAGCAGTCAGGGGGAAACATTTTTTTAGCGAAATACGACTGCCCGTCTGGTGGGTCCCTGCTGTCAAGTGGAGGAATAATTATTTTCCGTGTAATAGGAGGCACTTCCTTGCGGCTACCGTGGACCCAGTTGTCAGCCTCTCCACGTACAGCACTCTTCCGATGGAAGTCGGTCGTTGACCACATTGACCATGCTGCGCCGAGAGCACCACGGCGGTGGACAACGGCGAGGCCTATGAAGGGGATGACGTGGAGCCGTGGAAGACGCGGTAGTGGATGCCCACGCGGAGAGGAGTACGAGGGTTCACTGGTTCAGCTGCGGTGTGAGGCTGCCGTTGCCGCAGAATAACAGGGGGTGTGGGTGAGTGGAGGGACGGCCTGGCCAGCGGTGGGAGTAGTATGGGGGCGGTGAGGCCTCCGCGGCAGCACAGCCGGCCACGGGAGCGAGGAGCAGGTGGCACGACCGGCGCTGCTTTGGGCGGCTGGAGCAAGAAGACCAGAGGTTGAAGAAGCACTATGGCCGTTGGAAGGACATCGTACGGTCACTGGAGTATTGACTAAGTTGACAAAGGCCTCCATCCCCGTCAACTTAGTAGGCCCACAAGTCAGCCACCCACTATGGTGGGTCCTAGCTAGCAGGGGGTATTCATTTTTTGTGCATAATAAGGAGGCACTTCCTTGAGTGCGAAGATATAGCTGGTGGGTCCGACCTATCAGCGGGGGGAACGTTTTTTCACGAAATATGGAGGCCCTTCCCGTGGGTCCAAGCTGTCAGGTGGAGGAATCATTATTTTGCGCGTAATAAGGAGGCATTTCCTTGCATGCGGCCATGGACCCAGCTGTCAGCCTCTCCACATACAGTCCACTTCCGATGGATGTCGTTCATTGACCATGTTGACCAGGCCGCGCCGAGATCACCAGGGCGATGGACGACGGCGAGGCCTAGGAAGGGAACGACACGGTGCCAGGGAAGACTCGGCAGTTGTTTCCCACGCGGAGGAGTATGAGGGTTTACTGGTTCGTCTGCCGTCCCCGGAGAATAACAGCAGGAGTGGGTGAGTAGAGGGATGGCTAGGCCAGCAATGGGAGTACGGTGGGGCGGTGAGGCCTACGTGGCAGGATAGCCGGCCGCGAGAGGAGGGAGCAGGCAGTTTCACAGGCGCTTGTTTGAGCGGCTGGAGCAGGAAGAGCAGAGATTGAAGAAGCACAACAGCTATTGGATGGACATCCAACAGTCACTACTCTCGTGTGTTGACTAAGTTGACAGGGCGTTGCGTGTGCGTCAACCTTTTTTTTAGGAAAGCATACGCGTCAACCTGTAGTAGGCGCACAAGTCAGCCTCAAATCTGTGGAAAACATCATACAACCCATCTACCATTCTAATAATGTACAACCCATTTGCTAATTCTTAAGATTTTTTTTGGAGCCCATCTTCTTTTCGTTAGCATTACACCCCATATTGTGGCCACGGTTAAAAAGTATACGAAATTTTGCATATTTCGGTGCGGTCAACTGTTTTTAATCCCGAAATATCGATTCACATCCAAACTATTTTGAAAAATAACATATATAAATATAAAATCCAAATAATTGTCCACGCATAAAAATCAATGGAATTTAAAATCTTGTAATGAAAAAAAAATTGAAACTAATTCCCGGTTTGATGTGATTTAAAAATGTATAGCCCATTTCTGGGCAAACCGAATGAAACTCTCCTTGTCTTGAAAGATTTGCAGGCCAGCAGGGCTGATAAAGCAAGTAGGACTCGTTTGGATATTTCTTTAAAAAATATAGAACTGGGCTAGCCATTTTCAACAAGAAAAAAACACAACTGGGCTCATGATGTGGTAAACATAAATAAAACCCTGGCTAGACGGGCCACAGCCCCTGCACAGCCTTGTTGTTACCCTGATCCATCGCTAAAACTAGTATAAATAACAACTGCTTGTTCCTCAAAAAAATGCGACCTGCTGGGTCCCTGGTGTCAGCCGCTCGTAGTGTAATTCTCTCGTTTATTGACTACATTGACAATGGCGTGAGCTCCAGATGTCCAACCATTGGGAGGAACCATATTTTTGGGCTTGTAATATAGATACACTTGCTTGCGTATTGCCATGATGCTGGTGGGTCGACGTTGACAACGCAAGAGGGAGGCTCACCGCGCACGGTGAGTGAACCAAGGACGCAATGTGGAGTACAATGGCGAGGCCTCAGACGGAACGAACAGGAGCCGTGGAAGATGCACAGGTCCAATCGCAAGCGGAGGGAGTACGAGGGTTGACTGGTTCGGGTGCGGGTGCGTGTTGGAGCTGACGTCGGCGAAGAATAATAGGATGTGTGGGGGAATAGAGGGAGGGACTGGCCAACATTGGAGGGTATGTATGGTAGGGCGGCGGAGGCGTAGCCAGCCGTTCAAGGCGGGAGGAGGCGGGAGAAGGCAGAGCTGACGGGGTGGTTTGGTTTGGGCGGCTGGAGGAAGAAGAAGATAAGAGATAGAAGATACACGACAAATGTTGGATGTCAATCCAACGGCTGGTAGGCAGAATTGTTTGTTGACTGGCTAGTAAGTCGACGCCACCTTGGATAGGCTATTTCCTCGCGGGTCCCAAATGTCAGAATCCAAATCTGTCACAGTCATGCAGCCTTTCCTATGAAAATTTATAGCCCGTTTGATGTGCTAGTTCGAAATAAGTTTGTGGGTGGTGGTGGGGGCTAATCACTTGGCTTCTATGGACCTGACCGATCTAGGCCGTCTACATTACAAAAAAAGACACATCCGTGACATTTTGGGCCGAATGAAAAAATTTGTGTGTAATAAGGAGGCACTTCTTTGTGGCTGTCGTGGACCCAGCTGTCAGCCTCTCTACGTATAGTACTCTTCCGATGGAAGTCGGTCGTTCACCATATTGATCACGCCACACTGAGAGCACCACGGTGGTCGACGATGGCGAGGCCTAGGAAGGGTATGACGCGGAGCCCGGGAAGACGCGGTAGTCAATGCCCACGCGGAGAGGAGAATGAGGGTTCACTGGTTCGGCTGCGGTGTGAGGCTGCCGTCGCCGCAGAATAACAGGGGGTGTGGGTGAGTGGAGGGACGGCCTGGCTAGCAGTGGGAGTTGTAGGGGGTAGTGAGGCCTCCGCAGCAGCACAGCCGGCCATGGGAGGCAGGAGCAGGCGGCACGACCGGCGCTGCTTTGGACGGCTGGAGCAAGAAGACCAGAAGTTGAAGAAGCACTACGATCGTTGGATGGACATCGTACGGTCACTTCAACTAGAATCGTTTATATTTACTAAGTTGACAAAGCCCTTGGTACGCGTCAACTTAGTAGGCCCACAGGTCAGCCTCCGAAACGGTGCGCCCCAGATGTCAGGGGGGGAATCATTTTTTGGGCGGCCGAAGCTAGAATATCCGAGATTGAAGAAGAAGCACGACATCCGTTGGATAGACATCCAACGGCCACTGCTGCTAGAACCGTGTGTTGACTATAATAAGTTGATAAAGCCTTGCATACGTGTTAACCTTTTTTTAGGGGACATGTCAACTTTGTAGGACCACAAGTGTGTGGCAGAAAACTTATAGCCCATTTGTGATTTGTAAGAATGTACAGCCCATTTTTGAATTCTAATGGAATTTACTACAACCCATTTACAATTTGTTAAAAGTACATCCCATTTTCTCGCTAGGACAATGATTAATAATTTCAACCAACCGTTCAAGACAGAATTCAATAAAATTTCCCACATTTTGATGGGATCTGAAATATTTTTATCCCGAAATTTCTAGTCAGATTAAATATAAATTTGTATTACATAAAAATCCAACGAAACATTGCGCGTGCAACAATTAAAAATTAAGATTTTAAAAATCCATAAATAATATTTTATAAACTAATTTCGTGTTTGGTGCATTTTTTTATAGTTACTGCCCAGTTTTTATAATTACATCCCATTTATGATTTTTTAAAGCTCATTTTCCTGTTAAGCCTAATTACCTCCTAGGAAAGATTTGCAGCCCCGCGGGACGGAGAATAACAAGTTGACCTTGCCCGGGTATTCCTCAAAAAACTTATAGCTGGGCTAGCCATTTTCATGTTGAAAAAAATTAATATCTGGGCTGGATATCTGGCCTGGGCTAGAGGGGCCACAGCCCGCCTACTTAATACCCTGCTCTCGTCTGAACAACAACGAAAACGTCGCCAAGAAAAACTCTCCAATGCTCACGCCTCAAAAACACCAATAATACCCGAGCTGCTTGGTCCCAGCTGTCGGCCGCACCTTGTGCAATTCTCTCGTTTATCTTGACTACATAGGTTGACAATGGTGTGGGACCGTGATGTCAGGAAACCAGGAGGACGCAAAAAAATATAGTTGTACATAATAAGGAGGCACTTGCATACGTACGGCTATGGCCCTAGTGGGTCCCTACTGTTATCCAGTCAAAATAAAGTCATCTCCTGAATCCTCATGTTCGTTGACCATGTTAACAATGCTCAGTGCCATAGCGAGCGCAACAACTCGAAGTACGATGAAGTGGGCCTCGCGGGCCCTACGGACTGTCTGATACAGCATCCGCTGCTCATTCAGGAAGCCAGGATCATCGGACACCTATGAGCACCTTCGAGAGACTGAGACGACATGAAATGGTAAGGCCACGCTTTGGAGCTCTGGTTTGTTTCGCACATTTATTAAGATACAAGTGTAATTTACTCGTCGTCGGAAACAAGGCGTAACATATAGGCGTAATGAAACCAAGGGCCCGAGGTCTGTAAGTAAAACCGGCGCGTTACACATGTAATTTGAGAGACCGGTGTATATTTTACTAGTCGAAATCGGCCAACCAAGCGCTTCGCCCGAGACCATCTGCTTTTATTTACAAGCGTCAGTTTTACAAGCAGTTTTGGTTGGAAAACGACGATCCAATCACAGCCTAAGATGATGAGTTGGTTGGAAGATCATATGGTTTCACGTCTAACCTACCCGACTTGTCGTATAGGCTATGAATGAAACATAAGACGATGAAGTTCTTAAGCACGAAAACAACAAAAGAGGATGATCTTCTTAACAAGCAAATCACTGGCATTAGATCAACATGCAAAACAATACGAAGCATTATTCTCAGGAGGCACGGTGAACAGCTCGTGATGTCGCATGCCACAACATTCCAACCTCAACTTTGCAATCAAACACAAGGCCTGGGATAACATAGACAATATTCATAACAAACTCTTAACACAGGAATATCTCAGTAGAGTAACTATTTACTTCCAAAACTGAACACAGGAATACAAAAAAACAATCGACGCTGCTCACAGCAAAGGGCGTCCCACTCAAAAATATCAAATGCATGTCTTCTGGCTAACATCAATGAGCAAATTTTGACAAGGTTTTCCAATTCCAATATATATTGCACAAGGCCTGGCATTACATAGACAATATTCAGAACAAACTCTTAACACAGGAATATCTCAGCAGAGTAGCTATTTACTTCTAAACTGAACACAAGAATAGGAAAAATGATCGACGCTGCTCACAGCAAAGGGCGTCCCACTCAAAAATATCAAATGCATGTCTTCTGGCTAACATCAATGAGCAAATTTTGACAAGGTTTTCCAATTCCAATATATTCAACTAATGTCTTCTTTCTAACATCAACGATTAAACTTTGACAAGCTTTTCCCATTCAAAATATGTAATGCCTATGATCGTGGAGCCATGTCATGGCTTCTTGTAGTTGTTTGGGCACTTTTTGAGTTGCCTATGCTCTCTGTAGACTAGTCATGTCACCGGGGTCTACTAATACTTTGTAAAGCTTCTCGATCATTCCTTTTGTAATATAGCGCAAATAGTGACTGCTTCTTTCTGTAAAGTGGAACGACCAACTGGACCCAGTAATGCAGCAGTTTGCCTTGGACACATTGGATCCTTTTGTGCAGTTCAACTAAAATCAAAGTCGGAATAAAACCGAGCTTTAATTTTGATATCCCTGTAAGCAACAATAGGTATAAGGGAAACAATTACTGAGAAATAACGGTTGATGACTTGTACTTCAAGAAGAAAATCATCTACTAATCTACCTTATCTTAATGGGAAACAAAGCAGGAGAGTAGCAATTCTCCATCAGTGTGATTCATACATATTGATTGAGACATTCTCTTAACAATGCCTTGTTGCAACATTTATAAAGAACGACAAAGCAGAAAAGTACCATTCCTAAAACAGTGCAACTGATTCATTTTAACAGAGACATTATCTTAACCATACCTTGGTTAAACATGTAGAAAGAACTACAAAGCAGGATAGTACCATTCCTAAAACAATGCAACTGATTCGTTTTAACAGAGGCAAAAAAGGAATCAATTACTGGCCAATAAAGGAGCATGAAACATGCGGCCAAAAAAATGGTAATCTCGCCAATCCCAAACAAGTGTTGCAGTTTTGAACTAAGATTCAATAGTTAGTTAATTCTGAGAGTGGCATTGCTTAATTTTACCAGCGGCATTAGATTAACAAAAAGCATAAACAGTTCTAGGGGAGAGTGGGTGCAACAACAGCATGTGCTTCCATCTACTTATAGAGGGGGTGATGCAGAGTTTTGTTGTAACAAAGAAACAAGCATCATGTCTGGGTTGGAACAATTTTTGCTCACTTAATGGTAAAAGACAGCAGTTCAATAGCTTCAATTCAACATTTATCCAAAACAGTACCAATACAAGTAGCACAACATCTTAAAGCACACTGCACCATCGTGTGCATGAAAGTCGGTACTAACCTTTCTTGACAAAGATTTGAAACAACTCAGGAGGACGATTTGAACAAAATCCAATACATATATGAAAATCTCGATCTCCTTTTGTGCAGTTCCACCAAAATTAAGCAAAGTTATCGGTGTGACATTCAAGTTGAACTGCACAAAACACTCTTAAAACATAAGTGTTTCGCGTAGCGAAGCAAAATATCGCAATAGCTACAACTTGAATAGATATCCCTGTTTTAATAGAGGCAAAAAAGGAATCAATTACTAGCAAATAAAGGAGGATGAAACATGCGGCCACAAAAATGGTAATTCCACCAATCCCTTACAAGTGTTGCAGTTTTGAACTAAGATTCAGTAGTTAATTAATTCTGAGAGTGGCATTGCTTAATTTGACCAGCGGCGTTAGATTAACAAAAAGCATAAACAGTTCTAGGGAAGAGTGGGCGCAACAACAGCATGTGCTTCCATCTACTTATGGAGGGGGTGATGCAGAGTTTGTTGTAACAAAGAAACAAGCATCATGTCTGGGTTGGAACAATTTTTGCTCACTTAATGGTAAAAGACAGCAGTTCAATAGCTTCAATTCAACATTTATCCAAAACAGTACCAATACAAGTAGCACAACATCTCAAAGCACACTGCACCATCGTGTGGATGAAAGTCGGTACTAACCTTTCTTGACCAAGATTTGAAACAACTCAGGAGGACGATTTGAACAAAATCCAATACATATATGAAAATCTCGATCTCCTTTTGTGCAGTTCCACCAAAATTAAGCATAGTCACCGGCGTGACATTCAAGTTGAACTGCACAAAACACTCTTAAAACATAAGTGTTTCGCGTAGCGAAGCAAAATGCCGCAATCGCTACAACTTGAATAGATATCCCTGTTTCAATAGAGGCAAAAAAAGGAATCAATTACTGGCAAATAAAGGAGGATGAAACATGCGGCCACAAAAATGGTAATTCCACCAATCCCTTACAAGTGTTGCAGTTTTGAACTAAGATTCAGTAGTTAATTAATTCTGAGAGTGGCATTGCTTAATTTTACCAGCGGCATTAGATTAACAAAAAGCATAAACAGTTCTAGGGGAGAGTGGGCGCAACAACAGCATGTGCTTCCATCTACTTATAGAGGGGTGATGCAGAGGTTTGTTGTAACAAAGAAAGAAGCATCATGTCTGGGTTGGAACAATTTTTGCTCACTTAATGGGAAAGAACAGCAGTTTAATAACTTCAATTCAACATTTATCCAAAACAGTACCAAAACAAGTAGCACAACATCTCAAAGCACACTGCACCATCATGTGGATGAGACCAAGATTTGAAACAACTCCCCACGAGACCGGAAACAAATCTCAATCTCCTTTTGTGCAGTTCCACCAAAATTAAGCAAAGTCGCCGGTGTGACATTCAAGTTGAACTGCACAAAACACTCTTAAAACATAAGTGTTTCGCGTACCGAAGCAAAATGTCGCAATAGCAACAAGTTGAATAGATACAACTGTTTTAACTGAGGCAAAAAATGAAACAATTACTTGACCATAAAGGAGGATGAAACAAACGGTGATAGAAAGAAGCATCTAACTTATCTTGATGGAAAACAAAGTAGATAGTAGCATTTCTAAAATAGTTGCATTGATTCATATTAATAGAGACATTCTCTTAAAACAACATTCGTTAGAAAATGTAATTTACTTTTAATACTGGAATTGTTTCAATTTTTCGGCGGCATTCTTAGATTAACAACAGCAAAATAGTTGTATGGACATGGGACATGCCAGCACCATGTGCATCCGCACATATAAATGGGTGATGCAGAGTATGTAGCCAAGCAGCATATCTGCGTTGGTCCCATATTTGTTCTCTTTGAACCTTTTTCCTATGTGAGGGCAGCAAATCTAGTCCTGCACAAACTACCCGACCCCCCAAGTTTCTTTCC
Organism: Triticum dicoccoides; assembly: GCF_002162155.2. Classification (NCBI taxonomy): domain Eukaryota; kingdom Viridiplantae; phylum Streptophyta; class Magnoliopsida; order Poales; family Poaceae; genus Triticum; species Triticum dicoccoides. The sequence goes on from NC_041385.1 coordinate 135,390,387, forward strand.
CTTTTCGACAAAGAGATCGGTTCCTTACAGATGTGTGTACTAGGTTACTCCCTTTTTCCCTTTTCGACCGACAAAGCGGTTGGATAGCCAGTCTATACTACTTTTCGTCCCTACTTTCCTCATTGAACCACGTCCTAGATTCATACTCCACCCCACCGCACCCTTCTTTCCTCTTTGAACCAAGACCTAGATTCGACTACAAATCGAAAAAGATCCACATGCAGCTAGAGCAATGACGGTTTCAAAGAAACTTATACCTTAGGGTCGTCAGGATGTGGCAAGGCGTGTGGCGGGAGGACGGATCTGCGTACACTACGTACGACAGCGAGGAAAAAGGGGTGGCCCTCCCGCACAGGCGCTGGGTGAAAGAACAGCGCAGTCGGCAGTGGATTGCCTCCCTCGCCGAAGGCGATAGAGTGAACGTTGCACCTCCTCCCCTTCCCGGTGCGACGGGATCCGCACGCCTCCTTCACCAGCTGTGAGGGGGGAGAGAAGAGGCCAACGTAGTCTTGTTTAGATCTGGTGAAGAGAGGGTGAGAGACTATGAATATAGCAAACCCTAGCAAAGGAACGTTGAGTCTCCAGCGTGTATATGTATATGTAGTGCGGCGAGAGTGTGGAGAGTGCAAAGCATAGCGAACAAGCGCTGAGGCTCCAGCTTTTATATATACCATAGTACGAACTGAGCTCTGGTGCCTTAACTGCACCTGCTTTTGGTTGTATGATAGGTGGGCCAGCCACATTTTGGGCCGACCTGTCATAACCCAAAGGCAGGTGCACTAAAGTCAATGAAGCTGCGTCCATATAGTACTCGTGCATACGACTAATATATAGTGGAGTGGTTTTCTTATTCTCTCCATAACAATCGTTTTAAATTGTGTAAGTATGAAACAAAACTCTTTATTTAACGTACCACTGAAGAAAACTACTACGTACATCCGATGAACTAACGATCAACGCGTCCTAGTCGCACTTCCTGTCCTTCATGTGCGGTACACTACCCTCCCTTAAGTGAACAACCACACATGCGCCAAATTATCGGAAACATGTGAGAGTGTGTACAAATAAAGAATTTTAATTTCAATTATCGAAAAGGTTTGAGAGTATGTATAGTTTGCCCTCTCTAACAATTATGGTTTGTTGTGTTCGGCCTAAACTTGGTCAAACTTTGCAAAGATTGACTTCAGTCAAATCTAATATGTGGAGTAAATAAAAATGGAGGGCTACTACGTCCATCCAGGTTTTTAGTCCACGCCATTTTTTAATCAAAGTTAATAGTTGGACAAATAAAATTACAGGGGAGCTGGAGACAAAGTTGTGAGAAGGCTTAGAAATCAATACAAAACTTATGCTCTTAGTACCAACGTCGATCCTTCTTCGAGGAAACATTTGGTTCATAGCCAATTGTGTGATAAAATTGCACCAACGTGAAAGACGATTGCGTCTCCAACGCAACCAAGGTGAACTGACGAAGGATATCATCTTTGTGGGTAACAAGCAAAGAGCACTGATGGAAGACAGCTTGTTTTTCATTGAAAATCGATCAGCTTCACCAGCCTACGCAAGCATGAGGCGCAACCGTGAGCATCGATAGGTCATCGTGGTGATGCATCATCCATTTGGCATCAAGTTTGGGTGAGGCACCTATGAAGTTCGACAAATCCTCACTATGGTCTGTTTCTTCTCAGTAATCAAGCTCGAGGAAGGAAGACCCACTATTTCTTCATTTAACCAGTGATAGTATTAGATTAGCAGCAGCAATAGGAGCATATGGACAATGACCGCACAACCACCATGTAGTTTTTTTCGAAACAACATGTATACCTCCACCGATGCATAAATCAGGACAACTTTTCGAGTGGCATTTCCTCTATAATAGTAGGTGATGTTGGACCAGCCAACGAACCCTAGCTACTATAAATGGGGAGCTGGGGAGTAGTCGCATAGAAGAAAACCCGCATGCAGCGACCTAGGGAGCTGGACCAGTACAAGAAGTTATACCTCAGGTGGGCGAGATGTCGCTTAGGCGGGCGGGCGGGATCTGCCCACACAACGGCAGCGAACAAGGGCGTGGAGGACCTTCGTTCGCGCCAGTGCCGGATCTGAGAGGATGGTGTGCATCGGCTTCCTCCATCGCCGACGGCGACAACGTCAACGATATACCTCCTCACCTCCCGCAGCGGACGGGATTAGGCCGGATCTGTGTCCACCAGTGAGCAGAGAGATAAAGTGGACACCGTCATCTTGTTTTGATATGGAGAGGGTGAGAGAGCGAGATGCGAGAAACTCTATCAAACAAGAGGCTATAATGGAGTAAAAAAATCTCTCCATAGCAATGGTTTTAAATAGAATACGCGTGTTCCCAGAAAAAAGAAACGAAAACTAGCGGACAATTTTTTAACGTACCAAGAAAGAAAACTCGATCAAAAACACGCCCCCGCTTCCAGGTCGCGAGAGTCGTCGCACACACACATAGACATAGACATGCATATCCGTGTTTTCGTAAAATTCCATATCCACCTCCAATCATATTTGTCCAACTAGCACATTATTTATGTTGTTAATTATATACGCAGCAATATTAACGTACAAAATCTCTTGTTTGCGGGCGTCCGGACCGCTGCCACGGCCGCTCCTGACCAACCCAAACCCTCTTCACCACCCGCGCGTGCTTCCCGCCGGAAACGGTCAGTGCCGCATTCATGCCCAGCCAGAGTAGACGCGACCTCTCACTAGCGTCGGCATTGAAGCGGCATGCCAGCCGCTTCCTAGTGCACGCGACCGCTCCACGTTCAAAAGTCGCAATAGCCGGCCACAACATGCATGTAAAAAGTTCTTGGGAGTCCGTGCTACAACTAGCTGTCCTCCCCCAACTCCACGTTCTTGGATGTCGGCCACTACAATCTCTGCCAGTAGTGCTAGTACTCCATGGCGCGATCCATCGACAAGCAGGCAAGAAAGTTATCGTATACTCGGTTTGCGGTGAGTGGCATGCCGAGCGACCGTGTGGGGTTGAGCCTTGGAGGAGGGTGAGACACAAACGCGATAGACGTGATTTAAACATTGGCTTTGCTGGATGGCGTGATCCAACGAAACGAAATGTTGGTTTCTCTCCGTTTCCATTTTTTCTCTGGAAAAACGGAAACTTTCCACTCCATTTTCATTCCTACTCCAAGGTTGCCCCGTTACAACATTCCATCAAATACAAAGGAAAACTAACACGCATGTTGATGCATCTCAATGATTCACATATCATAGCCAATATTTACTTCACAACTAAAGACAAAAGTTGTGAGAGCGTGTACGAAAGAAAAACTACTGATGGGGTCACTAAAACTTAAACCCTAAACCCTAAACAAGATTTAATTTCCTGGCCAGGTAGAACCTGTCAAAGGAAAGTCGGCTGGCACCCTCGGATCATATGATGCTTTTGTGTTGTTCCATTAAAATCGAGCTGAGCATCCCTGGTGGCAAAGATATTGAAGAAGTGTGATTAGAATAATAGTACTGACACTAGTTCATGAGACATAAACTCATCACAAGTAAAAGGCAGTAGAAGTAGAGAAAGGTCGACATGGAGATGGAGCTACATGGGGAGCTGTAGTAGTGGAGCAAGCCGGCTCCAAAAGGAAGATGGACTGCCTAGGACGTCGGGCTGTAGCTAGAAGGGTGGTTGGGACGCGGCATCGGCCCATACCACGGTGACCCCTGTCGTGGTTCTAAGTCTGACAGTAGTGTAGGGGGGTACTAATGGAGAGGCAAGATCCTAGCTATGGAGTAGTTGTATACGCAAGGGATTTACGAGTTCAGGCCCTTCTCGGAGGAAGTAACAGCCCTACGTCTCGAAGCCCGGAGGCGGTCGACTGGATTATATGCGTATGAGTTACAGGGGTGCGAACCCTTTACACTGAGGAGGGGGTGGCTTATATAGAGTCCACCAGACCCCTCCGGCCCCCAGTTATGCAGGGTTTAAGATACATTAAGGTTGGGCGTTACTGGTAACGCTACACATAAAGTGTTATGATGACCATAAAAGCTACTTAATGACCGACCATTGGCATGCAGAGTGACTTTAGGTCTCCTCACTGTCGAGTGGGTGGCTTCATGGTCGAGTGGTTGGCTTCATGGTCGAGTGTCTTCGAGTCCGTCGAGTGGAACACTTCTAAGTCGATTGACAGGTGGTTTCTTCTAGAGATGTCCTTGGGTAGGGTAGTTTGGACAGGTCCATGACCCTACCCTAGGTACATAGCTTCATCATTAGCCCCCGAATGGATCGAGGTTTGAGTGGGGAAGGAGTTGAGAATTCTTCCGACCCATTTTTCATGCTATGAGTATGTCTTGTTCTGGATCAATGAACTTTAGGTGACGGCACCAACTTCTTTTCCAGTCGCCTTGATCCATTCTTTGTAACCGTCGAGTGAAGTTTTCACTTGGAGCGCTCCGAGCGACAGAGCGGAGGAGATCTTTCGTCTGACGAGTTGTTTGCAACCTGCGGATTTTGTGGGATTCGAATTTTGGGAAGCGCGTGGGGTGGAGCGTGGCCGTAGTAATCGGATGGGATAAGGCAGGGCCGCCTCGATCTCCGCACCACCTTTTTCGCCACGTATCGCATGCACGACTGTTGCAGGATTTGACAAGATCGTCCGGGCCTACATGTCAGTCACTCGGAAGCAACCTCATATAAGGCGCCGGATGGGGGTTTTTGAACAGTGCATTCTCATTTCCTCCTCTCTTCTCCAGACTTATTTGCCGCGTTCGCTTCCACCTCAACGCCGCTGCCCCATGCGCGTCCCGCCGGCGACGATGGTGAAAGAGAAGACGGCGGCCCTGGAGCGGGCGAAGAAAGCGACAGCGAAGGCGAAAGGAAGGGCGACCAGTCGGGGCGGATCTTCATCGAGGGCCGGCCTGCCGCCTGGCTGGATCTAGGGCGACTGGATCCGCTCGACGATTAATCAAGCAGATCTTGACGACCTGGCCGACGGAGGACTGATCCCCCATGGATCGGCGCGGCTCCCGGGGAAGGAGTCTGAGCCGCAACCTTAGGAGGGTGAGTGCGTTCTCTTGGCCACCCATGTCGACCGTGGGTTTTCTTTGCCGCCTCACCCTTTCTTTCGGGGATTTCTGAATTTTTTTGGGGCGCAACTCCACCACATCACACCCAACACCATCGTGTACCTCGCTGCTTTCGTTTCTTTGTGCGAGAATTTCTTGGGTTGGCAGCCTCATTGGGGTCTTTTCAAGCACATCTTCACCTGTCGCTCCCAGACGGTTTAAAAGGCCAATCCGAGTGACGAGAGAACACAAAAGATTCAGATGTGTGGGGGTCTTGGGGTTCAGCTGAGAGGAAACGCTCCTTTCCGACCATGATCTTACCCGACTCGGTCCGTGGATGGCAGTCGACCTGGTTCTACTGCAAAGACCAGCCGACGCCAGGGTAGTCGACTGGGCTCCCTCCTTTTTCCATGGAACGAGTGAGGAAGCCTTCCTCTTTGAAGGTGGTCTCGGAAGAGAAGGCGCAGGTTAAGGTGCTGGTCGAGCGTGTCGTCCAGCTTATCCATGACGGGGTGACTGGCATTGACCTCTTGGAGGTCTTCCTCCGACGATGCATCCAGTCGCTTCAAGCTCGAGACCATCCGATGTGGTTGTATTCTAGCACTAAGGACACCACTCGGATCCACCCGGATAAGATTGACGATGCCACGCTGGAGCGGTGGCTGGCCAGCATCACAGGCAACCAAGACAACCCTCGAGGAGCCAGGAGGATTCCTCCACTCGACCAATCATACAAAGTAGACAAGGTCCAATTCTGCATTTCTGACTGTGATTCTGCTTTCTCCATTCTGTTTGCTTAAAATCAGTCGACTGACTTTTGTCTTGTTTGTTGTCTTCTAGGCCACGACTGAGATGTACTCAACGCCCAACGGGGCGCAAGAACAGGCTGAGGAGGGAGAGGCGAGCGGAGGTGAAAGTGAGGAGTGGCAATCTGATGGTGAGGGGGAAGAGGATGACGACGGATCCAACAAAGAGGAGGAGGAGGAGGAAGTCGATCCTCCTTGTACGGAAAGGCGATCCAAGCTCATCCACGACCCCGCGAGCGAGCGTGGCAAAGCGATTGGGGCCGTTGGGCAATCGTCAAAGCGCCCTCGGGCGGCTTCTCCGGCGCTGACTGAGAAGGCGCCGAAGCATCCACGAGCGGCGCCATAAAAGCCGCCGAAGGCCTTGCCCAAGATGAGAATGGCCATTCCCACAATCTTCGGGTAACAGCAGAACTTGTGTTTTCTTGTTTAGCACAGACGAACTCTTGGTCGACTCATCGACTAACCGACTGGTTTCTGAAATCTGCAGTGCTGCTACCTCCGAGACCTCCACCAAGAACGACGACCAGGAAATGGAAGACGCTGCCACCTCCAACCCTGGTACGCTCTCTTGTAGTTTCACTTTTGGTCGATTGGATTTTCGTTTCTAACTCTGGATTTATCCTGCAGCTCCTCCTCATGTCATTGATCTCCCTGATGATGACGACGAGGTGCCACTGAGAGCGAGGAAGAATAAAAAGGCGCCCGCTGGCAAGACCACTCGGACTGCATCAGTGCCTGAGGCATCGGTTCAGAAGGTGGTGATGTCACTCGGCATTCTGTGTCCTTCGCTGTGCCGCTGACGAGTGTCCGGCCTTCGTCGTCGATTGCTGATCCGCCCTACCTTTTCGCCACACACCATGTCCCAGAGGACCAAGCGGGTGCTGCTAAGAGGGCTATATGCCAGGCGGGGATCATGATGGAGCAGGTGAAGGCGATCCGGGAAGCCAGCCAAGCGGCTTATGAGGCTAGCTCAGCCCTTCAGCGCAATGTCCAGGTTAGTTGGTCACCGCTTGTTTTGTTAGGATATGCTATCTGAAGACTTTCTTTCCGAAGATCTTTGCATTTGTACACCCCCTTGGTGTGTCGATTGATTTTTCGGATTGGTGGGGGCACACTGAGTGCACCCACTGGGTGTAGTCCCCGAGACTATGGTGGACCGCTGGCAGTCGACTGTAGTCTTTGTATTTTGAATTTCTTCATTCCAACTTCTTCACTCGGTCTGGTCGGACCATGTCGAATGGAATCTTGGAACCGGTGGGGGCACGCTGAGTGCACCCACTGGGTGTAGTCCCCGAGACTACGGTGGACTGCTGGCAGTCGACTGTAGTCTGAAGAACCTGTTTTTTTGGTAGATCATGATGAGACCAAGACTAACTGCTGGCAGTTAGCTATAGGGCTATAGTTCTAGGATCATAACCTCTTTATCTCTTTTCAGTCGACTGGTCGGACCAAGTCGGTAGAACCAGTGGGGCCACGTTGAGTGCACCCACTGGGTGTAGTCCCCGAGACTACTGTTGAATATTTTGATTCGACTGTAGTCTTAGAAATGCTACGTTTTTTCTCTTAGTTACTCGGAAGCAACCTCTCTTTGATACCTGTCGATTGATTATTCACAGAAATCTTGCGAACTTGTGGCTCGCTATACTGAGTTGGAAAACAAACATATCCAGCTCGACCTTGACTTGAAGCTTGTTCAGGAGAACTTTCAGAAGGCGAAGGACGAGGCAAAAGGTATGATTGGTGAGAACTTGACGACTATTCTTATCCTTCCGCCCATCCTTGATTCTGATCCCATTGTCATTTTGCAGATAAAACGAAGGAGGCTCTGAAGAAGAAGGACCAGGAACTTGTCGAGGCGCAGAAGGCGACTTTGGACAAAACGAAGCTTGCGGAAGAGAAGCTGGCTTCAGTCGGTAAACTTGAAGAGGAGAACGCCAACCTGAAAGATGCTCTCGACACGGCCAACAAGGAAGTCAGCCGTCTGAAGAATGACAAGATAGCTCTGAGTGACAAGGCTAGTGAACTGGCGGGGAAGAAGAACGATCCGGAGGCTTATCTGGGAGGGCTCGCCAAGAAGTTGTTCATCATGCTTGAGGGCAATCTCTACTACCCGACTGACTTGTAATCACAGACTTATCATAGAACTGTTGTTTTATCTTTGAGTTGTGTTTACAGAATTCTGCCAAAACTTCGAGGAGGAGACCAGTCGAGTGGAGACAGGCTTGGATCCCATTAATTCTCCTATGAAGGATGAAACTGCCATGAACGTGCTCCGACTGGAGTCTCGTGTTGCTGGTGTGGTTGAATACCTTGCTCGACTGAAGGTTGCGTCGTCACGGATCGACACGACACTCTAGTCGGGAGAGACGCTTCAAAATGACCTCGAGTCTCTAATGACTCGACTGAATGAAGTTCCAGGTCGAGTGCAAGAATGGAAGAAGTCTTCTGCCAGGTGCGGTGCTGATGTTGCTCTGTCCCTGGTCCGTGTTCACTGCAAGGATGCACGAGAGGACAAGCTGGCGTCCCTCAAAGTGGCCAACACCAAGAAGCATGACTTCCAATCTTTCATGGTGACCTTCATTGCTGCTGCCACTCGGATTGTTGATGGAATCGACCTGGACCATTTTGTCGCGCCTTCCAGTCCTCCGCCCGAGGAGTAAGAAAGACTTCTATGCTTCGCCTTAAATTTGCCTCGGAATGCCGAGTGGTTTTGTAACCGATAAACTTTAACAGGCTCGATGCATGATCACTTCCGAATCCGTAGGATGTTATCTGAACTTGGCTTATCATTGAATATGCTTGCATTTGCCTTCGAGCGAACTTTGTTCTTCACTCGGAATATACTTTAATGTTTGAGACACAACCCTAAGGTGGAGAATCCAGTCAACCTGCTCTTCACCGCTCTTGCAGGTAAGGATGGAGCACAAATTGCATTCGACCTGCGTCCTTGTAGAGCGCACGTTGTATTTGTGGCTTATCTCCGAAGGAGAAGGTAGCAGTCGACCTGCACCTCGTCGTCCTTGCAGAGCGCACATTGTATTTGTGGCGTAGCTCTGAAGGAGAAGTTAGCAGTCGACATGCATCTCGTCGTCCTTGCAGATCGGAATGGATTTCATACATAGGCGAGTACTGGACCGCAACTAAGCCCCCGAGTGGGAGGTTTGCTCTCCACTCGGTAGGATTTTCAAGTACTTAGGCGAGTACTGGACTGCATCTAAGCCCCCGAGTGGGAGGTTTGCTCTCCACTCGGTAGGATTTTCAAGTACTTAGGCAAGTACTGGACTACAGCTAAGCCCCCGAGTGGGAGGTTTGCTCTCCACCCGGTAGGATTTTCAAGTACTTAGGCGAGTACTGGACTGCAGCTATGCCCCCGAGTGGGAGGTTTTCTCTTCACTCGGT
>NC_041385.1:135399793-135411383 GCF_002162155.2 Triticum dicoccoides
TGCAGCTAAGCCCCCGAGTGGGAGGTTTGCTCTCCACTCAGTAGGATTTTCAAGTACTTAGGCGAGTACTGGACTGCAGCTAAGCCCCCGAGTGGGAGGCTTGCTCTCCACTCGGTAGGATTTTCAAGTACTTAGGCGAGTACTGGACTACAGCTAAGCCCCCTAGTGAGAAGCAGACTCACCACCCAGTAGGATTTTCAAATACTTAGGCGAGAACTGGACTGCAGCTAAGCCCCCGAGTGGGAGGTTAGCTCTCCACTCGGTAGGATTTTCAAGTACTTAGGCGAGTACTGGACTGCAACTAAGCCCCCAAGTGAGAAGCAGACTCACCACTCGGTAGGATTTTTAAATACTTAGGCGAAACGGATTCGCAGCTAAGCCCCTGAGTGAGAAGCAGACTCGCCACTCGGTAGGATTTTCAAATACTTAGGCGAAACGGATTTGCAGCTAAGCCTCCGAGTGAGAGGCTTGCTTGTCACTTGGTAGGACATTTTTTTACAAACTTAGGCGAAACGGATTCGTAGCTAAGCCACCCACTGGGGGATTTCTCACATAAACAAAAGCAACAACAATCAATGGGAAAATTATAAAACTTTTGTCTTTGATAAACAAACTACAGGAGTACTTTTTATTACATCTCATCGAGTGAGTACTTAAGTGTAAAAGGGGCGGAGCAGGTCCGCATTCCAAGCTCGTGGCTCATTGATCTAGCGACCGACATTGTAAAGACAATATGCTCCATTGTGGAGAACTTTGGTGACGATGAAGGGGCCTTTCCAAGTAGGGGCGAGTTTGTGTGGCTTCTGTTGATCCACTCGGAGGACCAAGTCTCCTTCTTGGAAGGCCCGACTCTTCACGTTTCTGGCATGGAAACGATGCAAGTCCTGCTGATTGATGGTCGATCGGATCATGGCCATCTCTCTTTCTTCTTCTAGAAGGTCGACTGCGTCCTGCCGAGCTTGTTCTGCTTCATCTTTAGAGTAGAGCTCAACTCGGGGTGCATTGTGAAGTAGGTCACTCGGCAGAACTACTTCAGCTCCATAGACCAGAAACAATGGAGTTCGCCCAGTCGACCGATTAGGAGTAGTCCTCAATCCCCAAAGAACTGATGGAAGGTCGTCAACCCACGCGCCTGCTGTGTGTTTGAGATCACGCATCAACCGGGGTTTCAGTCCTTTGAGAATTAGGCCATTTGCTCTTTCTGCTTGTCCATTCGACTGGGGGTGAGCGACGGAAGCGTAGTCGACTCACGTGCCTTGAGAAGCGCAAAAGGCTTTGAATTGGTCGGAATCAAAGTTTGACCCATTATCAGTGATGATGCTATGCGGAACTCCATATCTGAATATCAACTCTCTGATGAAGCTAATAGCAGTGCCGGCATCAAGATTTTTGATAGGCTTGGCTTTGATCCACTTGGTGAACTTGTCGACTGCCACCAGTACATGGGTGAAACCGCTCCTGCCAGTTCTCAGTGGTCTAACCATATATAATCCCCAAACGGCGAAGGGCCAGACGATTGCAATGGTCTTCAAGGCTGAGGCAGGCTTGTGTGACATCTTGGAATAGAACTAACATCCTTCACACTTGTCGACTATCTCTTTCACCATTTCATTTGCTCTGGGCCAGTAAAACCCCGCTCGGTATGCTTTAGCCACAATAGTCCGATAGGACGCATGGTGGCCAGAGGTCCCCGAGTGGATATCATCAAGAATTATCCGACCTTCTTCTGGCATTATACATTTCTAACTGGCTCCAGTCGCGCTTTCCTTGTACAACTGTCCCTTCATCACAGTAAAGGCCTTGGATCGACGGACGATCTGTCGAGCCTCTTCTTCATTCTCTGGGAGATCTTTCCTTAGGATATACGCGATGTATGGCACTGTCCAGTCGGTGGTGATGACCAAAACTTCCATGATCAGGTCGACCACAGCTGGGGCCTCAACTTTAGTCGGATCCGTGGCACTTTTTGGCTGCGGGGCTTCTTCGGTGAAAGGATCCTCTTGAACTGACGGCGTGTGGATGTGTTCCAAAAACACATCACTGAGAATGGCTTATCTCTTGGAACCTATTTTTGCCAAATCACCAGCTGCTTGATTTTTCAGTCGGGGCATATGATGAAGCTCTAACCCCTCGAATTTCTTCTCTATCTTTCTTACTGCATTGCAGTAACCGGTCATGGCTGGGCTTCTGACGTCCCACTCCTTCATCACTTGGTTAACCACCAAATCAGAGTCGCCATAGACCATGAGGCGATGGACGCCGAGTGAAATGGCCATACGCAACCCATACAAAAGTGCTTCGTATCCTGCTTTGTTATTGGAGGAATCAAAGTGAATCTGGAGCACATATCTGAGCTTATCTCCTCGGGGGGAAACCAACACTATCCCAGCACCGGATCCATTCAGCATCTTAGAACCATCGAAGAACATGGTCCAGTGCTCCGAGTGAACTTGAGTCGGCAGTTGTTGTTCGGTCCACTCGGCGATGAAATCTGCTATTGCTTGGGACTTGATGGCTTTCTTTGCCTCAAATCTAATATCTAGGGGAAGGAGTTCAATCGCCCATTTTGCCACTCGACCAGTTGCATCTTTGTTGTGTAGAATCTCTAACAATGGAGCGTCGCTGACGACTATAATGGAATGGTCAGAGAAATAATGAGCAACCTTCTTCGTGGTCATATAAATCCCATATACAAGCTTCTAATAATGAGGGTATCTTTGCTTTGATGGGGTCAAAACTTCAGAAATATAATATACTGGGCGTTGAACTTTAAAGGCTTTTCCTTCTTCTTCCCGCTTGACCGTAAGTACTGTACTCACGACTTGTCCTGTGGCTGCAATGTAAAGCAGCAAAGGCTCTTTGCTGATCGGGGCAGCAAGCACCGGCTGGGTGGAAAGCAGGGCTTTTAGCTCTGCAAACGTTGCGTCAGCTTCAGGAGTCCACTCGAACTTGTCTGACTTCTTCATCAGTCAGTAAAGAGGCAATGCCTTTTCACCGAGACGAGAGATGAATCGACTTAAAGCGGCCAAGCAACCAGTAAGCTTCTGAACATCGTGCACACGCACAGGTCGTTTCATTCGGAGTATAGTACTAACTTTTTCTGGATTTGCGTTGATTCCTCGTTCAGAAACAAGAAAACCGAGTAATTTTCCGCCAGGAACTCTGAATGTGCACTTTGATGGATTAAGCTTGATATCATACCTCCTAAGGTTGGCAAATGTCTCAGCAAGGTCAGTCAGCAGGTCGGAACCTTTCCGTGACTTAACCATAATATCATCCCTGTACGCTTCCACATTCCGACTGATTTGAGTGAGCAATCACTTCTGAATCATCCTCATGAACGTGGCTCCGGCATTCTTGAGGCCGAATGGCATGGTGACATAACAGAAGCACCCGAATGGAGTGAAGAAAGCTGTTTTGATCTCATCGGGTCCATACAGACGGATCTGATGGTAACTGGAATAGGCGTCTAAAAAAGACAGGCGCTCACATCCCGCAGTCGAGTCGACTATTTGGTTGATGCGGGAGAGAGGAAAATGATCTTTCGGGCAGGCCCGATTGATATGTTTGAAGTCAATGCACATGTGAAGTGACTTGACCTTCTTGGGGACCATGACAACATTGGCGAGCCACTCGGAGTGATAAATTTCTCGGATAAACTCTGCTGCTAAGAGCCGAGCCACCTCCTCGCCAATGGCCTTTCTTTTCTGGACGGCGGACCGTCAAAGATGTTCTTTGACAGGTTTTGCTTTTGAGTCGACTCGTAGACGGTGCTCAGCCAGCCCCCTGGGAACACCCGGCATGTCAGAAGGTTTCCATGCGAAGATGTCCCAGTTCTCATGGAGGAACTGGATGAGCGCTTCTTCCTATTTGGAGTCGAGCATTGTGGAGATATGAGTCGGAGCAGCACTCGGGTCGGTCGGGTGAATGTGAATCGGTTTAGTCTCACCAGACGACTGAAACGCTGATTCCGTAGCGGGCTTCTTAGCTCGCAACAAATCACTCGGATCTTCATTTTTCTGGTGTTCCTGCCACTCTTCTGCTGCCATCTGAGCATCGGCGATCTTTCAGCCTTTCTGAAAGCACTCTTCCGCCTTCTTATGATTGCCAGTAATAGTGATCACACCTTTCGGGCCAGGCATCTTTAATTTGAGGTACACGTAGCATGGTCGAGCCATAAAACGTGCATAAGCTGGCCTGCCCAAAATAGCGTGATAGGCACTCTGGAAATTCACAACTTCAAATGTCAATTTTTCTTTGCGGTAATTTTTGGAATCACCGAAAACCACATCGAGAGCAATCTTACCGAGTGACACAGCCTTCTTTCCTGGAATGACTCCATGGAAACTCATATTGCTGGTACTGAGTCTGGACATTGGAATGCCCATCCCTTTCAACGTCTCTGCGTAAAGTATGTTCAGGCTACTGCCACCATCCATCAAAACTTTAGTCAGTCGAGTGCCTTCAACGACTGGGCCGACCACCAGAGCTTGCCTCCCAGGGGTGGCTATGTGTGTCGGGTGATCAGACTGGTCGAATGTGATGGCAGTCTAAGACCATTTCAGATAACTGGGTGTCGCCGGAGCAACCATATTCACTTCTTGGTTGATAACTTTTAGTCGACTTTTGCTTTCAATGTCAGCAAAAATCATCAGGGTGGAATTGACCTGGGGATATCCATCATCACTATCCTCTTTATCCTCAACTTTGTCCGACTCCTTTTCCTTATCTTTGGGTTGTTTCCCCTGGAATTGCTGGATCAAGAGCCGACACTGTCCAGTGGTATGTTTCGGGTAAATGAATTTACCCTCTGCATCTTTTTTCATGTGAATGTGGCACGGCAAATCCATCACGTCATTTCCTTCCTTGTCTTTCACCTTCTTAGGGTTCCAAGACCCTTTAGGCTTCCCTTTAAACTTTCCTTGAGTCACGGCCAAGGCTTCTCCAGGAGCAGCTGGCTCGGCTTTCCGCTTCTGCTTCCAGCTGGAGTTCCCTCCTCCGGTTTCGTGGGCGACTGACTTGTGCTTGACGCTCCAGAACCGATCCTCTTCTTCACCATTGGCATACTTGGTGGCTATCTCCATCATTCGACTCAGAGACATGTCTCCGGTTCGACCAAATTTTAGGTTTAGCTCTCTGTACTTAACGCCTTCCTTGAAGGCACACACTGCTTGGTGATCAGATACATTTTCTACCATGTGATGCAACGTGATCCATCTCTGGATGTAATCTCTCAAAGTTTCATTCGACTTCTGCACACAAGATTGCAGCTCTGTCAGTCCTGCTGGTCGCTTGCAAGTTCCTTCAAACGTTCTGACAAACACTCGGGAAAGATCTTCCCCAGTGTAAATGTTGTTGGGTGCTAACTAATTCAAGCATGCTCTGGCCGAGCCCTCCAACATAAGAGGCAGATGTTTCATGGCTACCTCATCATTGCCGCCACCAATCTGAACAGCCACTCGGTAGTCTTCAAGCCAAGTATCAGGCTTGGACTCACCAGTGAACTTACTGACTCCAGTCGCCAACCTGAAGTTGGGAGGAATCACCGCGGCCCTGATGGCTCTGCTGAAACACTCTGGTCCTGAGACGTGCACTCTGCTGCTGGTGGGTACATCTCTGTCGTGACCCTCTTGGTGAGCTCTGTTCCTGTCGACCAGACATTGAACGATAATGGATCTCGCATCAAAGCCTGGTTCCCTGAGGTCGACTTGGATCCTTCGCCCAACACTGTGATGGCGTTGATCATCCTGTTGTCGAGGCGCGTACGATCCACCTCTTGGGGGAGGGGTGGGCACCCGACGTCGATCATCGCGATCGATTCGGTGATCATACTGCTCATGGTTCTTGTACTGATTGTGCCGGTCTCCACGCCCCTCACGCCTCGGGGGCGATCTGGGGCTATGAGCCGACTGGACTGTATTTGCAGCTACGGATCTGCTGTGAATCCTATTCCGCGACTGCGATACAGCTGAATTTTGATCTCCTGCTGCCCGGAGTAAATCTCTGATCTGCAACAAACCTCTGTTAGCCTCTGACTGGGAAGGCTCAATTGACTCCACTATATGGGCCGCAACTGCTAAATTCTGAATCGGAGTTTGATATACCTGTGTCGGTTGTGGAAAGAGCTGATGCTGACTGGAATCCGGAACGCGTTGCCGCGCATGCTCGTCGAGTGTTTGCTGAAGGTTCTCCAGTCGAGCGCGCTCAGCCAATTTGGCCCAGCGCGCGTCCTCTAAGGCACGAGCCTCGGGAGTTTCTCCAAGGATAGGAGTATGAAGCGCATCCATGTTCCGGCGGCGAAGTTCTTCCCTTTGCAGCGAAGTGAGGGGCTCGGGGAGATACTCCTCATGGGCATGCGACGGATCGCCTCCACCATCGCCTCTGTCGGCGCCGGGAAAATCGGGAGGACCATGTGGTCCATCGACCATCAGGACCTCCGCCGTTGGATCACTGCTGTCGCACTTGGATGCAGTCTCTGTGGAGCCAGTTGATAGGTCAAACAAGCCGTAGAGAGATTCGTCGGGCTAGATTGCCACGACTTGGGGGGTGGCCGATTGGTGAGCCACCGCGTGTCTCACCCACCGCTGAAGCCTCGACCGACCGGAGCGCTTGCGCCGGCGGCAAACTGGGAGGGAGGACGACACAAAGACCGACCGATACTGGGTCGACGGCTGCCACAGGAGGACGCCGCGGACGCACGCGCTAAAGTGCGTTGCTCCGCAGACTTGGAGCGCGTTGATGTCGAGCGGAGCCTCCTGAAGCCAAGCAAAGTCGTCGGCGACGAACGTGAGCGCGCTGAGACAGATCTCGCGGCCCTCAACCAAAACTCCGCCTGAAACCATGATGAAGGGGATCGGAAAAAATTGCAACTCCTCTAGTAAGTCGCTAAGACAACGGCCCCACGGTGGGCGCCACCTGTCGTGGTTCTAAGTCTGACAGTAGTGTAGGGGGGTACTAATGGAGAGGCAAGATCCTAGCTATGGAGTAGTTGTATACGCAAGGGATTTACGAGTTCAGGCCCTTCTCAGAGGAAGTAACAGCCCTACGCCTCGGAGCCCGGAGGTAGTCAACTGGATTATATGTGTATGAGTTACAGGGGTGCGAACCCTTTACACTAAGGAGGGGGTGGGTTATATAGAGTCCGCCAGACCCCTCCGGCCCCCGGTTATGCAGGGTTTAAGATACATTAAGGTTGGGCGTTACTGGTAACGCTACACATAAAGTGCTATGATGACCATAAAAGCTACTTAATGATCGACCGTTGGCGTGCAGAGTGACTTTAGGTCTCCTTACTGTCGAGTGGATGGCTTCATGGTCGAGTGGTTGGCTTCATGGTCGAGTTTCTTCGAGTCCGTCGAGTGGAACACTTCTGAGTCGATTGACAGGTGGTTTCTTCTAGAGATGTCCTTGGGTAGGGTAGTTTGGACAGGTCCATGACCCTACCCTAGGTACATAGCTTCATCAACCCCCGATTGAGACGCACCGACTGTGGCTTTTCTCCCTCACCAGTGTCGATCGCGTCTACGCAAAACATTGTTCCTTTCCCCCAGCTGTGGGATCAGGCCGGATATGTGACCAACAGTGTGGCCACCGTCATTCTATACTTGTGAAGAGAGCAACCCAAGCAAAAGCAGGCTTGTAGCTTAGGCTCATGCTAGTGTATATATAGTGGTTTTCTTTTTCTCTCCATATCAACCATTTTATATTGCGTATGTGTCATCAAAGAGTGAAATGATGATTGCTTCTTCTGACTAACTTACTGTGTGATTTGACTGCTCCTTAGTGGCCCCTACACGTACTCCCCCTACATGTATGCAACAGTCACACATCCCGTCAACTTGCCGAACAAGGAGAAGCTTGCAGGACGGGAGAAGCTTGCGCACGATGGCTCGCAGGATAAGGAGAAACTTTTGACTAATGCAACCTCTCCCTCGCTCAGGCGATGGACATGCAACAGTTAATTCGGTGTCAGATTGCCAGAAGCATACACTATACTAGTACTATTATTGTTCGACTTCCCGAAGAGGCGAACAGCCAAGCGCAAAGTTTACTAGTACTAGTACTACTAATATAGTCTATAGAGGTATGTACTATACTACTACTAAGAACCGGATGGAGGAGCATCTGCACTCTTATTATATTTATAAAATGTGATAAAGCAATCTTTAACACATTTGGTTCTCTTTGAGGGTTCTCGCATGTGATAATGGAAGTTGATTGCATGGAACACTCGCCACAATTCTCGCTTAATTCTGGCTCATATCCTGTTACAAATAGGAGCGCTCGGTAATATTTCCTCTTATTTTGTTATTCAGCATGTAAACAGGTCAGCAAACCTTGCGGCGCATCTTTGTGCAAATCGTGCTTGTTGCACTTTGAATGTGGCCGAGAGCTGGCTTGATGAAACACCTCACTTCCTACTTCTTGTTTTGTGGGGTACCTCGCTTCCTA
The DNA here is from genome assembly GCF_002162155.2 of Triticum dicoccoides. NCBI lineage: Eukaryota > Viridiplantae > Streptophyta > Magnoliopsida > Poales > Poaceae > Triticum > Triticum dicoccoides. The sequence goes on from NC_041385.1 coordinate 135,408,245, forward strand.
GTGACCAGTGTCTTGGCTGATAGTCCTAAGAATGCTTATATGTCCTATGAATAAAGCTCTCTCATTTACCCGCAAAAAAGATTAAGCCATATTAACCGGAAAGGAGGGAGTATGGACTAGCACTACTTTTTGGTGTGTCCCGTCAACTCGCAGAACAAGGAGAAGCTTGCAGGACAAGGTGAAGCTCGCTTGAGCCTTTTGACTAATGCATCCTACCCTCACCCAGGCGTGGACATGCATCAGTTCATTCGGTGTCAGATTTCCAGAGGCATACACTGTAGTACCGAACATGCGGAGTACCATCATTGTTCGACTTCACAAAGAGGCGAAGAGCCAAGCACAAGGTTTAGTAGTACGATTAGTACTACTATTAGAACCGCATGGTGGAGCGTCTGTACTCTTTTTTTTAATCTCTGGTAAAGTACACATTTATTTCGGAGAAGGGCGGAAAATGGCAGCCCAACATGTAATGATGATATCGATCAACCATGCTCGAATATATCTTGGCCTCCGTGTGAGCCCGTCTGTGTGTTCTCGCTCCTCGTCTCTCTCAAGAAACGGTGGGTTGTCCATTTTGTCATCAATTGAGATCGGTTTGCTCACACTCCGGTCCCACATGTCAGTGATATGCCAAGAGGAGGTGCATTGACCGACTGGCCATACGCATACTTGGTTTTTCACCTTCATACTACTCCTCCCTCCGTCATAGTTTACAGGGCGCGCTTCATTATGATGCATTTATCTCAATGCATTTCCACCACGAGAGAGACTTTAGACGTGTTTGGTTTAATGCTCAATTAATTAGGGCGTGGTAACCGCAATCAAGTCCACAATTTTCTCTCGATGTACTACTACGGAGTGGAGTAAGTGCATGCATGTGTGTACTCGGGGTGGAAGCATTGCATGCATGTGTGTACGCATTATTTCCTCTAGTAATAGACGCCGTGCTATAACAACCAATGCTATTTTTCAGGCCGATTGCTAGTCGCCTTGGTCCCAGAGATTTTTTCTTTTTCTGAAGAACGCTCTATAAACAGTGACGGATGGAGTAGTATGAGTGGATTCAAAGAAGAGCATATTGATGGTTGCTTCTTCCGAGCAACTTACAGTGGGAAAGGTAGGGCTTATGGTTTGACTGCTCATTACTCACTATTAATGCGGCGAAACGACCGGGCTGAGTCTCCCCTGTGGTTGTGCACTACCCCCTTGGTTCTTAAATATACTCTGGATGGAGTAGTATGAGCGGATTCAAAGAAGAGCGTATTGATGGTTGTTTACATAATTGACGTACTATACAAATAATTTCCCAGCGACATGAAATTGTACAATGGTGTGAGATTTCAGCTTTTGTTTCATGTGTCTTGCCATCGATGCTCTTTCGGAAACAATAAAAAACTAACTTCCTTGCTAATGATCTCAATTATTAGCAGATCAGAGCTAATATTTAGGCTGGTCATAGTGGGAAGTATCATATACTACTATCATGCATATGATACTAGTGTATGATACTACATCCATCGTGCATAGTATCATAGATTAGTATCATAGGTGGTCTCATTTATTGCCATGCATGACACATAGTAGCATCACATTTATTATGTTATGGTATCTACCTATGTTACTATAACCATCTCTTTCTTCTTTAATTGCCTGCCACATGAGCATGTTTGTGAGTCCCAAGTACATGATACTACTTATGTTACCCCCACTATGGCCAGCCTTACATCACAACTGAAGACAAAGTTGTGAGATGGTTTTAAATTAAAATTTATCCATGCTTTCATTGGCAGCAACGTCCCCCCAGCTCTGTCTAAATCAACAAGGCATGTTGGAAAATAAAACTAGTTGTCTGGAGCATGGAACATTCCGATCATTTTGTGCAGTTCCACTAAAATAGAGCTGAGCGTCCCAGTTCCAAAGATATTAAGTGTGATTACGATAATAGAGGACTGCTGATAAAACAATAAACACACAAATAGAAGCCGGTCACCTTTTTAGTCTCTCTTAACACACTAACTAGTTGGAGAAAATTAGGCTCGGAGTTGGATGAGGAGGATAGAGCAAAACCAATCTCCCTTTGTGCAGTCGCATTGAAATGTAGAGACGTTGCCCGTGTGACATTTTAGTACAACTGCACAAAATACTCTTAAGAAAAAAAGTGATTCGCGCAGTTCAAAGGTCGCAATAGCAACGAGGTGAAATGGATAGCCCTGTTTGCACAAAAACGTAGAAAGGAAACAATTACTGGCCAATAACAGTTGATGACACATGCGACGACAAAAAAGAAGCATATTCCTTGTCGTAAGGAAAGATAACAACACGGTTGTGTTTGTCTAAAATGGTGTGGGACGAGATTGCAATATGGAAAGTACGCCGGACGAGCTACGTTTTGGGCAAAGAACTATGGAAAATCCACATGCAGTGACGTGGGAAGATAGGTAGTGGATCAAGGCCGGAGGGGATACCTAGAGGTCATCGGGATGTACCTAGGTGAGCGGCGGCAGGCGGAATCTGTCCATACTGCGGCCGCGAGCAGGTGGTGTAGGCCCTACCGCGTCGGAGCTTGGTCAGAGAGAACGGCGTGTACTGCAGATCAGGACGTGCTACCTCGGCGCCGTCGAACGGAGAAACGATACACATCCTCCCTTTCCACCGGCGGTCGAGATGCGGCCGGATCAGTGACCAATGGTGAGAGAGAGAGAGAGGCCACCGCGGCCTTGTGTGAGATACTCTGAAGAGAGACAAACCAAGCAGGCAGGCTCCATTGTATATAGTGGAGCGGACTACCTTTTTCTCCATAAAAATCGTTTCATATTCTGTGTACGTGTCATTGACCGATATAACTTTATTTAAAAATAACGCGCCAACGCATCAAGTCGAACTTTGTTTCATGCACGCGTGGTACACGACCTCCATTGGTAAAAACCTCTACACGCGTTCAAATTAGCATGTGGGCTGCCATTTCATACAGAAATGAGCTCCACCATGTACCCGCACGGGTGTGGCTGGGCACGAAGCGTGAGTACATGCACGGTGCACCTATTCTCTTCTTGTTTACGTACACCACCTACATGGGGTTGTGTGAGAGAGATACAAACATAGAGAGATATAGTGTGTGGGTTCATGAGAGTTTTTTTTG
>NC_041385.1:135411960-135482161 GCF_002162155.2 Triticum dicoccoides
AAAAAATGTAACATACGCAATGTGTGTGAAATAGAGTCCTGGATATATCATATACATAGAGGGGGCGATCCAAGAGAAGAGAGTGGAGATATCATCGGCTTGAGGTGTCCATAGAATCAAAGAGAGGGATGATGTGTGTGTGTGTGTGTGTGTGCGCGCGCGATCGATAAAGAGTGCCATCGAATTTGTGTGTGCCGACGTCAAAGATATAGAGTGGCTGGCCTACTAGAACATGAGAGGGGGACATGTGCAGTTTTTCTCTGTGGCATGGATACCTACCTACAGCGCTCGACTATCGGTGTGGGGGGGGGAGGGAGGCCTAATTAACTATAGAGGTACAATGGCTGGTATATGTGTGGAGGAGGAGAGATGCCTACCTCATGTATTAAGGGAGATCGATCTACCTCATGTATTAAGGGAGATCGATCGACATCCATGCATATGTGTAGGAGAGGAATAAGGTTGGGAGATAGACAGAGCTAGAGTGTTGGAGGGGGTGGTAGTGGAGTTGCTTCTAACAAATGGTGGGATAGGCTTGCTAGACAAACGGAGGGCACGCCTGCAATATCAATAAGAGAGGGGATGGTTGCATGTCTGTGCACGTGCGTGTGAGAGACGGGTCAGGAGGCATGCACGGATGATGATGGAGGACAATATGGTTGTGGTAACCAGATGCAACTACATAGGAAGATCAATCGTCCTTTGTCAGAGAAAGGAGAGACATAACTTGTGAGGTACGTCGATCGATGGGGGGGGATAGCTAAAGTTGACCTAGGTATATGTTGGGAGATCGATCGGTATACATGCATGTGTGTGTTATAAGCAAATGAGGCATGGGGAGAAGGATAGAGAGAGAGGGGTGCATCCAGGAGGTGGGGCGAGAGGCATACTATATCGAGGGGGAAGGAGTGTGCGAGTACGAGATCGATGAAAAGAGTGGTGGGAGTGAGGCATGGACGGTGATAAGAGAAGAGGGGAAGCTTGTGTTTGTGCTATGAACACCTGGCTAGAGAGGCATATCGATCGATGTGTGCCATAAAGAAGGAGCTGGGGGGCTACACACACCGTGGGTGAACGACCTAAAGTGAAAAGACGAATTTGTGCGATGCAGCTAGAGAATGCTGAGGGAGGGTGAGAGGGATGCGGGCGTGTCCATGCACGAGAAAATTTTAGCACTAGCTACAAAGATAAGAGGATTGTGTGGGTGTAAAACACGAATAGAGATCATACTTCGTTATAAAAAGAGAATTCGGATATTTGAAGAATTTATCATAGTGTTTTAAACCGACGCATGTGTGAATATATATGACGGTGATACACATGGTGTGGTTATGAACATGTTATACTACATATAATATATTTCATCTCTACTCTTATAAAAAATGGAGTTGTTGATGATGGTGTGCCTGCCATCCTGCAATATAGGCCGTCTGATTTATATCTGACGGATAGGAAGGTAACTATGGCAATTTTGAAAATAGATACCCACACCCCTCTCCATATTTGCAAATTAGTCCTCCCCTTGATCATGTTGATGTTTTGTGGAACGCATGGGCATCTTGCGAGTACTACCTATAATATATAGAACATTGATTATAATTTGGGCTAATGTGTGGCTTTTGCAGCTCAGGTCTAAATACTTGTCATAATGTAGGGGGCAGCCGGGGCACTATACTTTGTGTAATCAACATAGTGTACATATGGAACATGGTTTATATTATGAATATATAGTTAATACATCAAATGTACTATTATTTGGAATCTACATCAAGTGTATTCAAAAAATAGAATTCGAGTTCATGTAGTACACATAGTTCATATCTATCTCTATAGTAATCATGTGGTGTGTTATTAAGGTAATACACGAATGATGGTTGAAGTTGGCAACAATCATGATTGTAGATTCTTATTGAAATAGAGAAACGAATTCAAATTCAGTTTGAATTACAACGGTAGTATAGACATTTGGAATGCACTAAAATGTTGGTATGAGTAGGTTACATGCATTATACAGCAAGTGAAAAAATTTAATTGGACATAACATGGATTCATACTCCCTCCTTCCATCTATATAGGGCATAATGCGTTTTTTAAGATCGCCTTTGACTATTGACAAGATTAATAGTACATGACATGCACAATGTGAAAATTATATCATTGAAAGCTCCTTTCACACACCAATTTAACGGTGCGCTTTGTGTAAGTTGCATGTCATATATTATTGCTCTAATATTTGGTCAAAGTTCGCATCGAAAAACGCATTAGGCCCTATTTAGATGGAAGGAGGGAGTAGCTTTGAATATCATTTGTATATTAAAACGGGGCAAGACTCTCTCTTTGTGTTGTGTCAATAGTTTTATTTTTTTCATTTTCTTTTTGGTTGAGGGAAATGTGAATTGATTTGGTATGTACAAGTACAATATTACACGTTAGGCTTGTCCCTAAAATTCAACCCGCGCCTTGTTATATCCCAAAAATTCAGATATCGTGCTCCCAAAACTGGCGCCTTCACAACCCGTGCCTTGCTATCCCGAAATTACAACGCGCGTGAAAACTCCCTCCAGTTGCCAAATCCCGACATGCGAAATCCCCCTTCTAACCCTGAGCCGAAAGGGCCGCTAGTTCAAATCGATGGAGGGTACTTTTGTAACTGAAAGTGCAACTATCCCTAGGTGGTTTTTGTAATTCATAACAACATATAGCTCATTGAGCTAATTCTATTCCAAGACAAATATTTCAGGAAAGCTCAATGAATGGCATGGCATGGATGATGAAAGTGGATCCCTCAAAATATTAAGGAGAAAAGGATTGGCTCAAGCTCAAAAGCTCAAGACTCTACATTTTATATTTTAGTGATCCAAGATCAGATTGAGTCTATAGGAAAAGCCAATACTATCAAGGAGGGATGAGGTATTGCTTGATGAGTTTCTTGCTTCAAGGGCTTAGTGATATGCTCCAAAAACCCTCAACTACTTTCTCATATCCACATATGACCTAAACCCAAAGTCAAATTTGGCCCCACCGATTCTGTCTATTCGGCGCCACCGAGTTCAGATGTCATAGCCACTGCCACAAACCCTAGGCAAATCGGTCTTACCGATAGGGATCTCGGTCTCACCGAGATGGGATTGTAATCTCTCTATTTCCCTTTGTAACGTTTCGGTCTAACCAAAGTGAGCAATCGGTCCCACCGAGATTGCAATGTAAACTCTCTGTTTCCTTTTTGTAACATTTCGGTCTCACCAAAATGAGCGAATCGGTCCCACCGAGTTTACCTGACCAACTCTCTGGTTAGCTAATTACCAAAATCAGTCTCACCGAGTTTGTGTAATCGGTCTCACCGAGATTACGTTATGCCCTAACCCTAACCATATCAGTCCTACCGAGTTACATGTCGGTCCCACCGAAATCACTAACGGTCACTAGGTTTACTAAATCAGTCCGACCGAGTTTCTTGATTCGGTCCCACCGAGATTGGTAAATTGTGTATAACGGTTAGATTTTGTGTGGAGGCTATGTATACCCCTCCACCTCCTCTTCATTCATGGAGAGAGACATCAGAACAAACCTACACTTCCAATTTACCATTTCTAAGAGAGAACCACCTACTCATGGGTGAGGCCAAGATATTCCATTCCTACCATATGAATCTTGATCTCTAGCACTACTGGAATCTGGCACTTTGCCATCTACCATGGCAAATGGCAAAGGCATGGTCGGCGGATGGCAAAGGCTTTGCCATCTGCCAACAGATGGCACACAATTTGTCTGAAACCCTGCCGGTACAGGCTTCTTTGCCGACTGTTGGCTGATGGCAAAGAGCCTGTGCCTTTGCCATCAGCTGGCAGATGGCAAAGCCTCTTAACGGGGTTAGCCCCGTTAGAAGGCTAACGACATACTTTGTCGTCTGCCAGCAGATGGCAAAGGCTGCAGGCTCTTTGCCATCTACCTGCAGATGGCAAAGGCTACATGCTTTGCCGTCTGCCAGCAGATGGCAAAGAGCCCAAATAGGTCAGCCCAAATTTTACATGTAGATGACACGTGGCCTCTTTGCCATCTTCCAGCTGATGGCAAAGCTCTTTGCCATCTGCCAGCAGATGGCAAAGTGACTATATTGCCCCATTTAATTTTTTTTTCTTATATCAGTTCATTTTCACAGAAAATCAAACACAAATATATTTATATGACCAATATAGCATATTCAACACATATTACCAATAGTCATGAACACATATATATCCAACACATGTTACCAATAGTAGCAAGTTTCATCCATACATATACATAGTTTCATCAATATTACACAGTTTCATCCACAGGTAGCAAGTTTCACAAGGTCAAAACAAAAACTAAATACAAGCACTCCATCAACCCAAGCTTCCGTGATCTTAAGCAAATCTTTAAAATGGGAAAGAAGAAAGTTAGAAGAAGAAGACTAGAAGAAGATTATTATGATGCGGAAATATGCATGGATTGTCAAAACTTGCATTATCCTACTATCACTAGTACAACAAAGCTGCAGGTTGGCATAGTTCATGAACCATGTACATCATGACAAATACAATATCATCCAATGCTCGACTATGAACAAAATTGTGCATTTTCTTTTTCAGCATGAGACACAATAAAATGTCTAGAAAATCTATTGAATGGCATCAGTCCCAAATTCTATCTGGTGTGCTAGTAAATCTGGACGATCGATGAACATCAAACATATCAAGAAAAACAGTACACAAGGCATCAACCTAATTTCAGCAAGCAAATTAACTCAATTTAAAGAGATAGATGACAACAAGCAAATTAACTGAATTTGCAATCAACCCTGAATAGTAAGTAGAGTAGATTTCAGAAATCTGGAACTAAACTAACCTAATTAATCATAACAAGGTGGCATGCATAGAAATCTGGAACTAAACTAAGAACTTCGAATTAAAAGAGGAGAAGCAAAGGTTCAGGAATTAGTTGCTCCCCTGCCGACGCATTGGTTGTCGAGGTTGAGGAGGTTGTGTCCATGGCCGCACCATCGACCTGAGCTGCAACCCAGCATCCACCGCAGACCCGTCTTTGCGCTCGAAAGAGACGACTGCTTCAGACCCCTCCTAGCTCCCCTCCGACGGTGGTCTCCTCCTTGTTCATCCGCCTTGATATGGCTTCAGGGTGGCAGGCCAGGCCGTCCCTTGTCACTGGGCATCGTCGTCCATGGCCAGATCTAGCCACTCCATGGCGTCCGGGCAGGGGAGGAAGTGGCCATCCTGTCCATGGCATCCTGGTGCTCGAGCGACGACGGATCAGAGAGTTAGAGGGGACGTGGTAAAGAAGATAAGGAAGGAGGGATGTGGCAAGGGAAGAGAGGGCATCTGACTCACCGGAGCAACGCTGGAGCCACACCAGCTACGCGGTAGCCGAAACCCTAGTGAATCGGTGTTTTTGAATGTAACTCATCCCTTGGCAGAATATTGCTGTCATATTCACAACGGAAGAGTTCCTATCCAGCTGACAATGCAGATGATGGAGATGCTGATAAGCAGATCAGCAGTATTCTGTATTTTTTTTACCTGGCTCGTATCAATTCATGTTAATTGCATTCAGCTAGAAAGTAGAGTACAATCCTGATAATTACATTCAGCTACTGAAATAAGGTAAGACAATATTCTGCCAATCATCACCCACTGGTAAACGATGATCTCAACAAGGTAAGACTGTAGACAATGACCTCAAAGAGATGTATGTAACTAGCAGCTGTGCACTCACCTGCCATTCCATGAATAACCTGCAACTACTCTCACCCACAGAATAGTTGAAAATATCTAATGTTTACCATTTAAACAAAAGACTTGGTTGGAGTGTCTTAAGATAGCTCTTACGTATAGGTAACAATATCTGTTGTGCAACTAGATGAATTTAACACGAAGAATAAGTTAGAATTTTCCATAGATACTAAAACATGCTGAAAATAGAATGCTAGCATTGCCAAGCTACTGAATAGTCCAACTCTCCTCTGGCTGACAAAAACGGTAACAGAGATTTCACAAACCAGATGGAATCCAACAAACAGAGGGAAAGCAGAGCAAGCTATACTTGCGGCATGGTAGAGATGAAGATCAGAGCAAGGGAAAAGAGTAGCTACTAGCATCAGCCTGAATTGTACGTGTACAACACAACATCTTGTTACAATACAGAGATAGATTAAGTGTAATTTTCTTTCAACAACACACAATCTGCGTGTCTTTATATTTTTTCGAAAGATAGGGGAAAACAAATGCATACAGTAGAAATTAAAATCTCATCTAATAGCATGTACTTCTGAACGAAAGAGAAGTTAGCTGACCTCTTAATGCTCTTCGTTGGCAGGAGGATGACCACCTGCGATCAAGTGCGCTATTGTGGCATATATCTTCCTTTTTTCCAAAGAAGCATGGTAGAATTATAAAGAGAGTATGTTTCCATAGACATTTCAAAAAAGAGATTTGTGTATACTCATTACAGTGTAAGTACCATAGATTATTCAGATTAGAAGTTCTTGTCTCTACCAACAATTTATATTTTCTATACATTCTAATATCTATATCGCCTTGACAATCATGTATTTATATGAGCTCTTTGTGGTGCATGATACAGCCAGATTCCTTTTGTTATTGCAGCAATTTATAAGTAGTTAAATATATTTTAATAGCTAGTTTCTTCTGTGTTATAAAGACAAAATAAGACATGCATAGACTTGCAAATACGTATTAGAAATCTTCTACTCCAAAGTATCATGTGAATCAATGTAAGTCACGAATCGTGTGCATATCACACAAAGCAGTTTTTTTGTAAGAACAATACATAATACTAATCGACGGTACAGATGATTCAACACATATGCATCAAGACACCACTACCTTGCACATGGTGATATAGGATGGAGTTGAATCTGATCACCTCCTTTTTACAACTTAATCGAGTAATGTGTACTGCTCATAAATAGGCATGTATATAGTAATTTTTCTTTTGATCAAACGCTTGGTATATTAACGATCACATTATACATTTATGTAACATTTCTTACTTGCGAAATCTTTTACAAATTGGAATATAGGAATATTATTAATACCCAGAAGAAATACTACTATTTGGAAAATATAATAACTGGTACTATACTTATTTTTTTCTAATATTGGTACTATAGTTAATTGGACCAAAAGGTACACATATTTTGATTAGTTCAATTTTTTTCTACAGATTTATCGGCGCCATTATTTCTCTATGGTTGAAATGTATATAAACTACTGTCTGTATATATTGATCTGCATTTAGACAAATATCATGGACAAACACACATATTGTTTAGCACGTGTAGTTGTAAAGGTAGAACACTGATTTCTAGTATTAAGAAAATATATTTATAACATCTTATTACGATGTATATGGAGTGAGCATGAGAGAAATAACCAAGTGTTGTGCAAGGATCATTCTGACTATCCAGTGGCAGAATAGAAATAGGATGCTAAGCCCAGGGAGAATACTTATGTCCTATAAACCTGCAAATACGAAGCATGCATTCACCATATATTAGAATTCCAAATTTTATAGTTTGTTTGGATGTTGGAAATAAGCTTTGCCCCTTGTGATATGGATTATCACATAGAAAGGAAAGAGGAGAAAAAATTATGGCTTAGCAGAATCAAGGAGGAAAAGCACTACATGTGAAGTATCAAAACGTTGTGATAGCACGAACCCCACCAGATTTGAACTCGTGCTCTTAGTATGACATGGAAGGAGGGGCTACTCTCCAATTGAAGTGAAAATAGTCTGTTTGCTTTACAACATATCCACCTAAACCAAACTCCTGAGTTACTACATGTAGAGCTCAAAAATATCAGATATCAGATATAGAGTATAGTGAGATATAACCTTTCATAGTTCAATCTAAAATTAAATGAACATGTTCTATATTGTCTAATTATTATTGAGCTTTTGCTAGGGAGCAACCAAACATCACAGGTGAGTAGTAAAGTGAAGTCAATAAAGTATGCTCTTTGTGGTTTATTAAGTGGCATGATATAAGCATTCTGAGCATGTATTGCTTCCTGCACAGCTGATTCTGAGCATGATATAAGCATTCTGAGCATGTATTCTGAGCAACCAAGCATATGCCTCTAGTTCAGTATATATCAAGAGGAAGGAGATGGGACTGACCTTTTCTCCTCACAGGAAGGAGATGGGGCAGAGCTGGTGCAGTCAGGGAGGACCAGCCTCCTCCTGTGTTCAGCACCCCACTTTGTGCGTGTGTGTGTGTCGAAAGAATGGAAGAAAGCTACTTGCGCGCATCATTGGAAGCACAAGAACGTCACAGGTGTACAACCTGAATCCAAGCTTTTAAGTAGTTTTTGTGTGAGGGATTAGAGCTTAATTAACCGAGAAAGCAGAGATAAATCAACACACTGGATATGTAGTTTGGTGGTGGTGGTGGTGGTGGTACCTTGAAGGACTTGCTGCCGGACTTGGAGAGGCGAAGGCCGGCGGAGGTGGGCGTCGGGGTGGTGGGCATGAGCGCACCGGGGACCCTGGCGCTGCCGGGGTCGGCGGTGGGGGTGGTGTTGGCGCTGGTGGCGTAGGAGGAGGAGGAGGAGGCCGCCGGCGAGACGAGCGCGGCGGTGGAGGAGCCCGTGGAGGGCGGGCCGGCGTCCAGGTCGTCCAGCGTCCGCGGCACGTAGACGCACAGGTTGAGCCCCAGCGAATGGGCGGGGGAGCGACGGGGCCGGCGACAGGGTGGCGGGGGAGGGCCGGCGACGGGGCGGGGGGGCGGCGACGGGGCGGGGGAGTGAGGCGGCCGGCGACAGGGCAGGGGAGCGACAGGGTGGCGGCGGGCGAGCCTAGAGCGCCATCGACGGGCTGTTCGGGGTGTGTGGATGAGATGCGAACCTGTGTTTTTTTTACCTGGATGGGTGGGGGAGAGAGGGAGGGGATAATCCCACAATTTTTTTTACCTGGAAAAAAATAACCCCATCTCTTTGCCATCTGCTAGCAGATGGCAAAGAATCTTTGCCGTCTGCTGGCAGATGGCAAAGAGGTGGGGTTGGTACGCCGTTAGCCTCTTGACGGCCACAGGATTTGCCAACCTCTTTGCCATCTGCTGGCACATGGCAAAGATTATTTGCCATCCACTAGCAGATGGCAAATAATTGGCTGATGGCAACCATGTTCTTTGCCGTCTGTCAGTTCTTTGCCATCTGTTTTTTATAAGAAGATGGCAAAGACGTTCTTTGCCATCAGCTGGCAGATGGCAAAGAGCTGGCTGATGGCAAATTCCCTGTTTACAGTAGTGTAGCCTTCCCCAAGTTGCTTTTCACTCAAATCTTCTTTCCACCAGGTCCAAATCCTATAAGAGAGAGTTGAGTGTTAGGGAGACTATCATTTGAAGCACAAGAGCAAGGAGTTCATCATCAACGCACCATTTGTTACTTCTTGGAGAGTGGTGTCTCCTAGATTGGCTAGGTGTCACTTGGGAGCCTCCGACAAGATTGTGGAGTTGAACCAAGGAGTTTGTAAGGGCAAGGAGATCGCCTACTTCGTGAAGATCTACCACTAGTGAGGCAAGTCCTTCGTGGGCGACGGCCATGGTGGGATAGACAAGGTTGCTTCTTCGTGGACCCTTCTTGGGTGGAGCCCTCCGTGGACTCGCGCAACCGTTACCCTTCGTGGGTTGAAGTCTCCATCAACGTGGATGTACGATAGCACCACCTATCGGAACCACGATAAAAACATCCGTGTCTCCAATTGCATTTGAATTCTCCAAATCCTTCCCTTTACATTCTTGCAAGTTGCATGCTTTAAATTCCGCTGCTCATATACTCTTTGCATGCTTGCTTGAATTGTGTGAAGATTTCTTGACTTGTGCTAAGTTTGCTAAAATCTGCCAAAGACTAAAATTGGGAAAAGGTTAAATTTTTAATTGGTCAAGTAGTCTAATCACCCCCCCTCTAGACACTCTTCAAGGTCCTACAAGTGGTATCAGAGCTTTGATCTCCATTTGCTTTGATTTCCATAGCTTTTGGTGGTCATAGCCTTGGTTTCACAACCTAGGAGAGTATGGCGTCTAGCGAGGGAAATTATCACCGTAGAGGTTCTTACTTTGATGGCACTAATTTTGCTAGTTGGAAGTATAAGATGAAAATGCATATTCTTGGACATAACCCCGCCGTTTGGGCTATTGTGTGTATTGGCTTGCAAGGTGAATTCTTTGATGGGAGGGAACCAAACCATGAAGCTAGTGCGGATGAATTGAAGATGCTGCAGTACAACGCTCAAGCTTGTGATATCCTCTTCAACGGATTGTGCCCTGAAGAATTCAACAAAATAAGCCGTCTTGAGAATGCAAAGGAAGTTTGGGACACTTTGATTGATATGCATGAAGGTACTGACTCCGTCAAGGAATCCAAACTGGATGTGCTCCAAAGTCAGCTTGACAAGTTCAAAATGAAGGATGGTGAAGGTGTCGCTGAAATGTACTCTAGGCTTGCTCTTATCACAAATGAGATTGCGGGCTTAGGAAGTGAAGAGATGACCGACAGATTCATCATCAAGAAATCCTAAGAGCATTGGATGGAAAATATGATACCGTGTGCACATTGATCCACATGATGCCCAACTACAAGAATCTCAAGCCAACGGAGGTCATTGGAAGAATTGTTGCTCATGAGATGTCGCTCAATGATAAAGAGGAACTTCACAACAAGTCTAGTGGTGCTTACAAAGCCTCATGTGAAGCCCCTACATCATCATGTGAGAAACAAACCTTCAATGAAGAATTGAGCTTAATGGTGAAGAATTTCAACAAATTCTACAAGAGTAGAAGCAAAGAAAGAACCTCCAAGTCAAGGTCTTACAATGATAAAAGATCTTCCAATCGAGAGCGCAATTGCTACAATTGTGGGAGACCCGGACACTATTCCAATGAGTGTACGACACCCTACAAAAGAAGAGAAGATTCTCCCAAGAGAAGAAGTAGAAGAGAAGAATCACCACCAAGAGAGAGAAGGAGTAGACATGATCGTTATGAATGAAGAACATCCCGGAGAAGCAAGGATTCGGAAAGTAAGGACAAGTCATCAAAGAGCTACACAAAACAAAGACATCAAGCCCATGTTGGTGAATGGGTATACGGTTCCGACTCTAAACATCACTCCGAGAGAAGCTATCACTCCGACTCCGAACATACTCAAGATGAAGGTGTTGCCGGTCTAGCACTTGTGTCGACCAACTCCAACGACATATTTGATTCACAAAATGAAGGAATTGGAAGATGCTTCATGGCTAAAGGCCCTAAGGTAACTCACCCAGAGTATGTTGATTTCAATAGTGATGAAAATGACTTTTTAGGTGATGATGATTTACTTGTTGACAACTCTAGTGATGAATACTATGATGAAACGTCAATTAATCATGCTAAATAAGATAAAACGAATGACAATGATAAGGAGAAGATTGAGCTTCTAACTAAAGAACTAAACACTCTTAAGTTAGCTCATGAAACTATCTTAGGGGATCATCGAGAACTTTTGTGGACTCATGAGAAGTTACGCTTTGAAAAGCTCAATCTTGAGCAAGAGCATGAGTTCTTAAAAGTAATCAATGATGATCTTCGCAAAAAAAGTTCTTATTACATTGTCAAGTGTTTACTCTTATCTACTTACATGCCTCAAGACAAGTCTAGTAACAAGAACAATAAGGATTCTTCCTCTAGTAGTAACAATAATCATGCTAAATCCAATATTGCTGCTTCTAGTAGTTCTCTTGATTCCACTAATGCTTCTCTTAGCCAACTTACACTTGAGCAAGAAAATAGCTTATTTAAGGGAATTATAGAGAAAGGTGTATACAAGAGCCTTGTTGGGAGTAAGCAATTCAAGGAAATTGTACGCAAGCAAGGAACGCACCGGAAGAATCAAGGTGTTGGTTTTGAACGAAAGTTCAATGCCAATGGAGTTGAGTGGTAAGAAGATTAATACCCCAAAACGAAGTTTGTTCCTCAACAAGAGAAGTATGATCCCACTTCCTTCAAGGGAACACAAGCTCAAGATGATCTTCTACTACAAGACCACAAGAACAAAGGCAAGGACAAGCTTCAAGAGGAGATAGATGCATTTGAAGAATCTCCTAAGGCCTTGGTCAAGTGGGTTCTGTCATGGAAATATCACATCAAATGTCCTTATAGGACTTAGTCGTGGAGCCATCGCGATGGGTTAGCTTAAAGGGGTTAAACTGGACAAAGGACACGAGGCTTTTTATACTAGTTCGGCCCCTTTGACGAAGGTAAAGGCCTACGTCTAGTTGTGATGGGATTATTGGGGTCTCGCTAACCAGAGAGCTGAACAAGCTATGCCTGGTTATCGAGTTGTTGTTTCTTGTCCTTGAACCGCCACCGGGTCGTCCCCTTATATACACGGGTTGATGCCCGGCCTGTTTACAGAGTCCCGAGGCCGACTCATACAAGTGTCCGGCTCGGTCTCTCCTTTCCTTATCTTACAATACAAGTTACATGACTATGCCGGTTTACCACTATGGGCCCTAATCCGCCTTTGGGCTCCGGGCCTCTAAGCTTCATAGTAAAGCACCATCTTCTGAGTCTTCGTGGGCTTTAATATAGTTAAGGGTGAACCGGCCCCTCCCGGGCGGTTTACACTCAGTAGTTATATCCCCAACATTAGGCCCCAGATTGATTTGAACCTGTTCATGTCGATCTTCAATACTTAGAAAAATCATGGGAACATCTTCCTTCATTTCTTGTAAAATGCCACGATGCCTTCTTTTATAAACTTTGCTAAACCGCCGTGACGTCATCCTCTGGACACAACAACGGATCATCATGATGTCATCTCTATAAAAAATGATTAAAAAGATTCCCTTCATTTAATGGCATCCTGGAAATCGAGGTGATAGTTGCTGCCCTTGCCGCTTTGGGCTCCTCGATTCTCGCACCTGTCTCTTATCTTCTGCCCTGTTATAAATAAAACCCGCCGGGCCCTTCCATTTCCTCCCCTTTCTTCTCGTCTTCCTCCTTGCGACCCGAAGAACCCTAGCGCCGCCGCCACCGTCGACCTTCGAATCTGCACCGACCAAGGCCGCTGCATCAACCTGTTTATACCAGAAACCCAGCAACGCTCCTCCGTCGCCGAGTGGCCCTGGTAAGTTCACTTTCCTGTAACCCTAGATCTCCATTAGGGCTTTTCGAGTTCATCCATGCTCTCCGCCGTTCAACAGTTCTTCTGCGCCCTTCTCTTAGTCTTTTTCCTGAATTTATATGTGCACCTGATAGTTTTGGACTGCGGCTAGATCCATATTGTTAGTTCACCATACCGTAGCACCTTGCCGCTCCTGAACGGACTGCGTCTGGATTGTGTCCATTCCTCTTAGCGTCTGGATTGTTAATCCAATATTTATCCACGGTAGATCCAAAATTATACTGCCATATTGCGAAACCTATTCCTGTAAACACTTAGTAGATTTTCAGCTCTGGTTCTTCTGCCTAAGGGCGGTTTAATCTTTGATAGTCAATCCGCCATACCCCATTAGTCCTCACTTAAACCGCCAATTTGACTTGAATAGCAATTTTCCGGTTTAACACTGAGTAATATACTTAAACCGTCAATCGTAAACCGGCCTTCATTTTTTCTTTCACAGTTTGCCTCCCAAAATGACCAAGAAATTCTCTGCTTGCAACTGGGTTCCATCCTGGATCACGGAGACAAAAAACAACGGATATGTCACCATTGGCGCTTTAGCCCCAAAAAGGGTCCTTCATTGGCGAGTTCCGGGCTCTGAGTGCCCTCTTGAACCTCAAGATGGAGAAGTGATTGTATTTATGCAACACTTAGACTGGGGATTCAGCCCGCCCGGATCAAAGTTCTTCCGGGATGTCCTTACGAGCCTTCAACTCCATCCACAAGATATTGGACCGAATTCTGTGTCCAATATATGCAATTTTCAAGTATTCTGTGAAGTTTACCTTCAAGAAGAACCATCCATGGAGCTGTTCCGGGATTTTTCCATCTGAACCGCCGCACAGAGTTCTTGGATGGTCCTAACACAGAACTTGGTGGGGTATCAATCCAGAAGAGGAAAGAAGTTGACTTTCCTCATGCAAAACACCATAGCCATCCTAAAGATTGGAACCAAACTTGGTTTTATTGCCGGAATACTGCCCCTACTGGAGAAAATCCCTTGCCAGGTTACCGCCCTGAACGGCTTAGCAACGGCCACCCGTTACCTTTACGCTTATCTGCCCAGGAACGGAAGACTTATGCACCTCAACTCGCCAAGCTCCGGGCCCTCATGGCCAACGGTTTAACTGGTATTGATCTCGTCCGCTGCTGGGTCTCCTGGGGTATTTTTCCTTTAAGTCGCCGCCCCGGATTAATGCATGAATACACGGGTAACGTCAAGGATCCGCAACGATATCACGAAATAGTAATGACAGATATTGCAGTTACTGAATCTGTGAAGAAGATGCTGGAAGAACCGATTATCACATGCAGCCAAGTCGGGTTGCCACCTTTTTGTGCCACCAACAAACCGCCAGCGGTAAAGTTGAATTTAATGCTCACTGATTCGCCTCCGCTTTAACAATGTGCTAATGCTCCTTTGTTTTAATTTTGCAGGCCAACATCTCCTTCTGGAAACGGACTAAACCGGCTAGGGCTCCCCATGCAAAGAGCAAGGTCACCAAGAAAGCGGGCAAGAAGAAAACCACCGAGTCTTTGATCCGCCAGAAGATGTTGACGAATGAGATCCAGAGGTAGAACTTGATTCACTTGGTTCCTTTTTCATACACCTTATTGAAAATGACTATTCCTAGGATGATGCGGCAGCCAGTCGTGCAGGCCATGTTGAGGTAATCTCTCTTTCCTTCGATTCAGATCTTGCGCCGGTTCAAAGATTTCGCCGTGCAGTTCGGAAAGTAAAATACACTCACCCTCTTGCTCATCTGGATCCAAAATTTTCTTTGAAGACACATAAAGCTGAAGAGCGTCGCACAACCCGGCATAGTGGCCAGCAAATCACCTCCTCCGGTTACCGGACACGCCAAACCGGAAATGTCGTCTAGAGGTTACTTGTTCTCCCGAAAAACTTTATCCTTTGAAGGGTTTCTTCAGATACCCACTTAATCCGTATGATCCAAATTACCAGGCATCTTCTAATTCCTCTGGCGGTTCATCAACCACCCAGCTGCCTCCTCTTAAAACCGTCCCTGGGTAAGTATATTATTCTTTATGTTTTTCCTTCATAGTTTAGTTTACCGTGCTAATCTTTGTTGTGATATCATAGTGCCAAAGCCCGCCAGAGCAAGAAGGCTAAAACCAGTACCCCCATTGGTGAAGTTGAACTGGAGAGGGCTGCTGAGGACACCGGTAGAAATGCCGATGTTATGGATGATTCCATCCCACAAGGCGAGAGCACTGAAGCTAATCCGCCGAGCCCGCATGCTACCCCTCCAAACCCGGATGCTGATTTGTCGAGCCCGGCTGCTAATCCGCCAAGTCCAGCTAGGGGTACCAGCAATCCGCCAAGTCCACCAAGAAATGATGATGATGATGATGATGTAATTACTGGCACGGCTCACACCTGTCCTGGTAATCCGGTTATCTTGGCCAAACATACCGCCAAGGAGGAATTCGTTGCTATAGGCAAGGGGAAGGGGAAGACGGACTTATCCAACTTCGTCAACATTAGCACTGAAGAACTTCACTCCGACTTTTTAAACCGCCTGTACACCAACCATGAATTTGAAGCCGGTTTGGTGAACCTGATGAAGGAGCGTTATGAGGTATGAATACTTTGAAACTTGTTCTATCCTGTATCTTTTCCATTGTATCCCCCAAGGGCCGGTTTATCGCCTGAAGATAAACCGGGACTTTGATATAAAGAACACTTCAACATAGTAGCCCCCAAGGGCCGGTTTGTCTTCTTGAAGACAAACCGGGACTGTCTGTCCTTGTTAATTGCCTTTCCTTTATGACTGATCAAATGTGCATTAGCCCCCAAGTGTCAAGCTTAATACGTAATTTGAGCCTTGGGACTTGAAAAATTCTCACTTGAAAAAGCAAGCCACATTAGCCCCCAAGTGCCAAGTGTATAATTTATTATGCGCTTGGGACTTTAAGAGATTTTTAACCGTTGTATCATCTGACTTTGCAGGCTGACATGAAGACCAAAGAGTCCCAAACCGCCGATCTTCAAGAAATCCTTAAGTTACAGCAAGAAGAGACCTCTAAAGCGAAAGAAGAGCTCAAGGGTGCCTTGTCGGCCATGGAGCAACTTAAAGAGGGCTTCAAAACTGAACGCACCAGCTGGGAGACTGAAAGGGCTGCGTTATTGAAGTGGGCAGGAGATGCTGAAGCAACCCTTAAACTGGTGGAAGAAGAGCTGACGGGTCTGAAGCATCAAGTGAATTCCATGACGGCTGTCGTGTTTGGTAAGTAACTTAGAACACCCGCTCTGTAGTACTATCAACTCCGCCGGTTTAACTTGAATTTATTAAACCATCGCAGGCCATCGCATTGCTCATCTTGGAACGGATATGCGGATGAAATTGAAGGCGGCTTATACACTGATTGAGCAACTGTATACTAGTGCACAACGGGTTATCTTTGCAGTCTCTTACAACAAACCGGCACCAACATTGATCAAGGACACATTAGCAAGATTATCCATGACACCGGCTCAGATAGAGGAGGTGAAGCGATCTGTTGCCAGGGTTGGCGCTTTACTGGCACTGACTTGGGCCAAAGCATGGATATCTGACTTGGATCCGGTTGACATCGCCAAGGGATTTCCAGATGAACAGGCAGACGGATCAGCATTTGACAATGAAACACTCAAAGCTCTGACAAAGGAGTTGCGGCCATTGTCCAGTCAGCTAGCTGCAGAGGCTAACTTGACTATTCATCGGTCTTTTTATGATGAAGAGAACCATCGAGTTGATACGACTGTGACAGAAACGCAAAACCTTATCCCGCCAATTTCGTAAGCACACTTACGCCCCTGATGTTGACCTGTCCAATCTGATAAGTGAAGAAGCTATCTTTCAGGCTCTGACCCGGATTGACTGGACCACCCTTGACTTTCGGCCTCTGGGTGGAGAGGAGGAGGTTGAACTGCTTCCTGAAGATCCTTATACTTCACGTCATCCTGGCAATGAGTCTTAATCCGGCATTCGTGTTTCTTTGACAAACTTTGTTGTGTAAGAACAATCAGCATTTTGGGCCTCAAAGCGCCTTGTAATAGGCTAGTTAAAAGTCTTTGATTTGTTGCGCTGATGCACGACTTTTGCTGAACCGCCATGATAAATGCAATGTTTGATTATGCTTTGATAATGCGATCCTGAAGCCTGCATATAGAAAGTTTGTCCTGGCGGTTAACCACTGGACGGGTCATAATGCCCAAGATAAAGCCTGATTGATAATCAAGCTTTAAGAAATATCAAATAACTCATACCTGTGATGTGATATCACTTAGTTGGTTTACCAACTTTGATTGTAATAAGGGTTTAGACCCAAATCTTGAATGTGTATAAGTCCACCATATACTGATGGCGTATAATAAGTCATGTTGGGTTATGATGAACACCAGATGATCAAAACTGGCGACAAGTAGTCAAAGCCAGGCCGGGTTAATAAACTCCGGTTTGATAATACGGTCTGTCAACTTATAGTTGAAAACCAAGCCGGGTTAACAAACACCGTGTTAATATGATGACTGAAAAGTCATACCGGATCAAAGATACTGGTTCAACATAGAATTCGTCAAAAGAAAATAAATATTGACAAAGGCAAATAAAACCGTGTAGTCGAGGCTTTTCGAGGGCTACCAGGCCCAAATTCGAGGCTTTTCATGGGCTGCCAGGATGCTGAGTTAAACCATTTAACAAAGCCTTTTAAGATGGGCCTCCAACTAACCAATCACCATTTTAACTTTGACAAGTTCAGGGTCTCAAAGAGAGTAACTGTCAAACGTTCGGCGGGTCATGCCAGGATTACCTAGATAGGAGTGGCTTACTTGATGAAGGCAGGTTAACCCGGGGTTTTAGGTAAATATACCAGGCTTCCAAGCTGTGGGTCGATACCCAGCTACAACGGTCCTTTCAAACTCTTTGTTACTTTACACAAAGAGCCCCCAAGTAACTTGATGAGCTGTGCTCATTGGGTGCCTATGTTTGAGTTGTGCATAGCATCCAGACTCTCTTTGGCCCCTTGGGTGTGAAGCTCCCAAGTAGCCGGTTTAACAGGTAGTACTCCGCTTTGTCAGCTGAAGCCCCTATGTAACTCAAAGGATATTTGAGAAAAAATAGCAGAGGCCCTGCTTATAGCAAGGATGCTGGTTTATTTTATTGATCATAATATATACATTGTTGAAATATGTACATAAGAGAAGCCTATGGCTCATGTGTAGTAAGGCCGTAGGAGAGCTATGTTCCACGGCCGCCGGGTCTCCTCCTCAGAGCTGTGTCAGTTGTCTCGAATGTCAATGAGGTAGTATGATCCGTTGTGCAGATGATTGCTGACCACAAAGGGTCCTTCCCAAGGTGGGGATAGCTTGTGCAGATCAATCTGATCCTGGATGAACCGGAGCACCAAGTCGCCTTCTTGAAAGGTTCTTGTCTTAACCCGGTGGCTGTGATAACACCGCAGGTCTTGTTGATAAACCGCCGAACGAGCCAAAGCCATATCCCATTTTTCATCTAACAGGTCCAACGCCTCCTGGCGTGCTTGCTCATTGTCCGCTTCAACATAATTGGCAACCCGGGGCGAATCATGATGAATATCACTTGGGAGGACTGCCTCTGCCCCGTACACCATGAAGAAAGGTGTGTAACCCATCGATCTGTTGGGGGTGGTGTTGATGCTCCATAACACAGAAGGCAATTCTTCCACCCAATAACCCGGCGTCCGCTTTAAAGGAACCATAAGCCGGGGTTTGATACCCTTCAAGATTTCTTGATTAGCTCTCTCCGCTTGACCATTGGTCTGTGGGTGCGCCATGGATGCTAAGTCAAGCCGGATGTGCTCTCTCTGACAGAAATCCTCCATCTCACCTTTAGAAAGGTTTGTGCCATTATCCGTGATAATGTTGTGTGGAAAGCTAAAGCGGAAAATAATCTTTTTGAGAAATTGAACCGCCGTAGCCGCATCACACTTGCTAATAGGCTCCGCTTCAACCCATTTGGTGAACTCGCCACCAGCAGGTGGGTCTTTTTATCCTTGGAACGCTTAAAGGGTCCGACCATATCAAGCCCCCAAGTGGCAAACGACCAAGTGATGGGAATCATCCTCAGTTCTTGAGCCGGAACATGAGCTCGGCGTGAAAACTTCTGACAAGTGTCACACCGCTTTACCAGATCCTCCGCATCAGCATGAGCTGTCAACCAGTATAACCCATGACGAAAAGCTTTAGCAACCAAGGACTTTGAACCGGCATGCTGACCACAATCCCCTTCATGAATTTCCCGTAAGATCTCTTGGCCTTCTTCCGGAGAAACACAACGCTGAAATACGCCTAAAACGCTGCAGCGGTGTAACTCGCCATTGTGAATAACCATGGACTTGGAGCGCCGGACTATCTGCCGGGCTAAGACTTCATCATCTGGTAACTCGCCCCGGTTCATATACGCCAGATATGGAACCGTCCAATCCGGCACAACATGTAAAGCGGCTACCAATTGAGCCTCCGGATCAGGAACACCTAAATCCTCCTCTGTAGGCAACTTAACTGACGGGCTATGCAAGATATCTAAAAAAGTATTGGGAGGTACCGGTTTATGCTGAGATCCCAGCCGGCTTAAAGTGTCTGCTACTTCATTTTTGCGCCGATCGATATGTTCAACCTGATACCCTTTGAATTGACCCACCATAATATCCACCTCACATCTGTAAGCCGCCATGAGTGGATCCTTAGAATCCCAAGTACCAGAAACTTGCTGAGCCACCAGATCAAAGTCTCCAAAGCATCGTACCTGGCTTAAATTCATCTCCTTGGCCACACGGAGCCCGTGGAGAAGAGCCTCGTACTCAGATGCATTGTTAGTATAGGGGAACATTAAATGGAGGACATAACGAATTTTATCACCTTGAGGGGAAGTAAGGACAACTCCAGCCCCCGAGCCCTCCAATTGCCTGGATCCATCAAAGTGAATAGTCCAATATGTATTATCCGGTTTGTCCTCTGGTGCTTGTAACTCGGTCCAATCATTGATAAAGTCAACAAGTGCCTGAGACTTGATGGCTGTTCGAGGCACATACTTCAAACCATGTGGACCAAGCTCAATTGCCCACTTTGTAACCCGGCCAGTTGCCTCCCTATTCGCAATGATATCACCCAAAGGAGCTGAACTGACAACTGTAATTGGATGGCCTTGAAAGTATTGTTTGAGCTTCCGACTTGCCATAAAAACTCCATAAACCAGCTTCTGCCAATGCGGATATCGCTGCTTTGACTCGATAAGCACCTCACTGATATAGTAAACCGGTCGTTGAACCGGATATTCCTTAGCAGCCTCCTTGCGCTCCACCACAATTGCCACACTGAGAGCACGGGCATTAGCAGCCACGTACAATAATAAGGGCTCTTTGTCAACCGGAGCAGCAAGGACCGGCGGTTCAGCTAACTGCCGCTTCAAGTCTTCAAATGCCGCATTAGCCACATCACTCCAGACAAAGGTGTTTGTTTTCTTCAACATCGGATATAGAGGGACCGCCTTCTCTCCCAAACAGCTGATAAACCGGCTGAATGCTGCAATTCGACCTGCTAGACGCTGAACATCATTGATGCATGCCGGTTTAGCCAAGGATGTAATCGCTTTGATCTTCTCCCGATTAGCCTCAATGCCTCTGTTGGACACTAGAAAACCTAGAAGCTTGCCTGCTGGAACACCAAAAACACACTTATCCGGATTGAGCATCATCTTGTAAACACGCAGATTGTCAAAGGTCTCCTTGAGATCACTTATCAATGTCTCCTTCTTCCTGGACTTTACCACAATGTCATCAACATAGGCATGGACATTGCGCCCAATCTGAGTATGAAGACAATTTTGCACACAATGTTGATAAGTTTCATGGGCACTCTTGAGCCCAAAAGGGCATAGAAACATAGCAGAAGGCTCCAAAGGGAGTGATGAAGGCGGTCTTCTCCTGGTCCTTAACTGCCATCTTGATCTAATGATAACCTGAATAAGCATCTAAGAAACTCAAACGCTCACAACCCGCCGTCGCATCAATGATCTGATCAATACGCGGGAGAGCAAAAGGATCGGCTGGACAAGCTTTGTTCAAATCTGTGTAATCCACACACATGCGCCAAGTGCCGTTTTTCTTAAGAACAAGCAACGGATTAGCCAATCACTCAGGGTGAAACACTTCAATGATAAACCCAGCAGCCAACAGCCGGGCTACCTCTTCACCAATTGCCTTGCGTCTCTCCTTGTTAAAGCGACGAAGAAATTGCTAGACTGGTTTAAACTTGGGATCAATATTGAGAGTGTGCTCAGCGAGTTCCCTCGGTACAGCTGGCATGTCAGAAGGCTTCCATGCAAAAATGTCCCGGTTCTCACGGATGAACTCGATGAGCGTGCTTTCCTATTTGGGATCCAGATTTGTGCTGATGCTAAACTATTTAGATGAATCGCCAGGAACAAAGTCAACAAGTTTAGTCTCATCAGCCGGTTTGAAATGCAGGGTTGGGTCATGCTTAGTGGTGGGCTTCTTCAGAGGGGTCATGTCTTCTGGATCAACATTGTCCCTGTAATGTTTCAACTCCTCTATAGCACAAATCGACTCAGCATAGGCTGCATCACCTTCCTCGCAATCCAAAGAGATCTTACGACTTCCGTGAACTATGATAGTTCGCTTGTGACCCAGCATCTTAAGCTGCAAATAAATATAACAGGGCCTTGCCATGAACTTTGCATAAGCCGGCCGTCCAAACAGTGCATGATACGGGCTCTGGATCCTCACCACTTCACAGGTCAATGTTTCAAACCAGGAGTCATGTTCATCACCAAACACAACCTCCGAAGCAATCTTACCAACATGATATGCCGATTTACCTGGCACCACACCATGGAAAACAGTGTTTGACGGTTTAAGACTCTTGTTTGTCAACCCCATGTGACGGAAGGTCTCGTGATACAGAATGTTGATACTGCTCCCTCCATCCATGAGCACTTTGGTGAACTTATAACCTCCCACCTGAGGTGCTACCACCAAGGCCAGGTGACCCGGATTGTCAACCCGGGGTGGATGATCCTCTCTGCTCCACACAATAGGTTGCTCGGACCACCGCAAGTAACGTGGTACTACCGGTTCAACAGTATTAACAGCCCTCTTGTGAAGCTTCTGATCATGCTTGCACAAACTAGTGGTGAATACATGGTACTGCCCATCATTCAACTACTTTGGGTGACTCTGATAACCTGACTGCTGTTGATTTCCTTGATTATTCTGTTGGTTGTTACCACCCTGGTTGTTCTGGTTGCCCTGACTATTCTGAAATCCAGAGCTTGAACCACCTCCACCATGAAAACCTGGTCCTGAACCGCCCGATGGACCCTGATCATACCGGAAAAGATCAGAGTTTTTGAACTCCTTCATAATGTGACAATCCTTCCAGAGATGTGTCGCAGGAACCTCCTTGGTCCCATGCTTTGGGCAGGGCTGGTTCAACAAACGCTCTAGATTCATTCCGCCACCACGCTGGGGCGATTTACCCTTACGACGCTGCACATTAGCATTAGCCACAAAATGTGAATCTGCTTTGTGCTTACCATTATTCCCATGGCCTCCTTGGTTGTGCTGCTGTCCTTTTGCACCACCGTTCTTCTTTCCCTTCTCCAGTTTCTCCCCATCAGAATCGGGATCCTTGGTATTATCCGAATCGACATATTTGACCAAGGAGGCCATAAGGGTGCCCATGTCATTGTAGTGGCGCTTGAGCCGTCCCAACTTCATCATTAGTGACTTAAACCGGCAATTGCGTTCCAGAGTGATGATTGCTTGACCAGCGTTAATCCGGTCTAAAGAATGCAAAACTTCCGAAACCCGGCGCACCCAATGAGTTGTTGACTCGTTCTCCCCTTGAACACAAGCATCAAGATCCACAATGGACATAGGTTGTTTACACGTGTCCTTAAAATTAGCTATGAACCGGGCCTTTAACTGGTCCCATGACTCGACCGAGTTAGCTGGTAGATTCTTCAACCATGTACGGGCTGTTCCCTCCAACATCATCGTAAGTACTTTGCACAAGCCGCTTCGTCCACGTCTAGCATCTCCATAGCCATCTCATAACTTTCCACCCACGCCTCGGGTGGCTGATCAGCGGTATAATTAGGTACCTTACGCGGGGCCTTGAAGTCTTTAGGTAGGCGCACATTAGGGAGAGCCGGAATAAGACACGACACTCCCCAAGAACTGAAAGCAAGCCCGGTGCCCCGGTCTACTGACGCTACTGGCTGAACCGGGGCGGGTTGATAATGACCCGTATGCTGTGCTGCTAAAGCGGCCTCCCATCATGCTCTGCCATTATCCACCACGTCCTCAGCGTTCACATCACCACGCACCGGATTAGGCCCTTGAGGGACAATGCGGTGCCGCACACTGCTGGATACTTCCGGTTCATCTATATGCCCGCTATAGCTTTTGCTCGGACGTGGAGTTGAGTGAACCCTGTCTCGGCTATACGAGTAAGCTTGCTGCTGCGTCAGAGCCATTTGAATAAGATCCCTGGCCCACCGTGTCTCAACCGCCGCCGGCGATTCACCCTTTATCGGAATAGCTGCCAACCGGGATGCTGCTGTTATCATATTGTCCAAAGGGGTAGAAAAGTGACCCGACGGGGGTGTGGTATACCGCGGCGGGTTATCCATGCGTCGAGGTGGACCCATCACCTGAGGCTGATCCGGCGCTCCGGTCCTTGGCTCAGTATTCCGTTTTACCGCTGCCGGGTTACTAGTTCCTGCTCCTGGCGTATCAAAGAGGTTCATCGCATTGTAATCCGCCGGCAAGCGAGATTGATGTCTCCTCCTGAATACTTGATCCGAAGCATTCTGCTCCATCAAAAGTCGATAATTCTCGGCTTGAATCCTTTGCGCCTGGGTATCTAAAGCGGCCTGTTACTCAGCCATCCTGGTCTCCTCAGCCACTAAGTCCTCCTTGGCTTGTGTTATCTGATCCTTTAGCCTCGTAATGTCTGCATTGTGCTGATCCTGCGTCGCCGGAGTAACTGCCATGGTCAACAAGGTCGCCCAGGCATCCATCAAACCAGAGAGAACTTGAGCCAGCCGGCGCGCGGAGCCTCCTGCCCATGCTACCGGTCCAAACGCCACCGCGGTAGAGTTTTCCAAGGTTGGTTGTGTTCCGGCCATGAAGATCCCGACGTGGTTCGGCGGTTCAAGAAATTCCGGAATACTGGTGCCATCGGAATACCCTTCAAACACGCCATCCTGAACTTGGTACATGGATTCGGTTTCACCAGCGGATGATTCGCTGTCGGAATAAGCGACCGTCTCACCTTCAGACACTGGTTCAGATCCGATCCCATGGACACATCCCACGAACGCACGCTTCATGGCAGGCTGAATCCGGGTGGGACTTGCACGCTGAGCCATTTCTACGAGGTCGGTGCAGATGTCCGGCTCAGGGCCCGGTTCGCCGATCTTGCCGATGAAGACGTGAATTTCGCCGAAGGGGACCCGGTACCCGTACTCGATTGAGTCGGCCTTGGGGCCCCAGCCTACATCGTCGATGTAGAGCTTACCGCGATGACTCTTGGTCATCCGGCCTACTGCGTATCCTTTGAGTCCTTCAAGAACTCAAAACCATCGTGCAATAGCCCCATGGTGGGCGCCAACTGTCATGGAAATATCACGTCAGATGTCCTTATAGGACTTAGTCGTGGAGCCATCGCAACGGGTTAGCTTAAAGGGGTTAAACTGGACAAAGGACACGAGGGTTTTTATACTAGTTCGGCCCCTTCGATGAAGGTAAAGGCCTACGTCTAGTTGTGATGGGATTATTGGGGTCTCGCTAACCAGGGAGCCGAACAAGCTACGCCTAGTTATCGAGTTGTTGTTTCTTGTCCTTGAACCGCCACCGGGTCGTCCCCTTATATACACGGGTTGACGCCCGGCTGGTTTACAGAGTCACAAGGCCGACTCATACAAGTGTCCGGCTCTGTCTCTCCTTTCCTTATCTTACGATACAAGTTATATGACTATGCCGGTTTACCACTATGGGCCCTAATCCGCCTTTGGGCTTCGGGCCTCTAAGCTTCATAGTAAAGCGCCATCTTCTGAGTCTTCGTGGGCTTTAATATAGTTGAGGCTGAACCGGCCCCTCCCGGGCGGTTTACACTCAGTAGTTATATCCCCAACAGGTTCCCAAGACTACGTCAAGTTCTACTTCATCAAGCACAACTACAACTCCAAGGATTCCCATCAAGATGATGTGGATCCCTAAGAAGAAGAACTAGAGAGTTCTTGAGGGGGACTCCGCCAAAATTCTTCACTCATATCATTATGGCAAGGACAAGTGCAATCAACTTCCACATCTTGCACTAGTTCAAGGAGTCACAAACCCTCATGTTGGTAAGGCAAGGGACAAGGTAACCTAATGCTTTCATGGACATCATATTGTATGTGCATCACTCTATGTCTATGGATATACTTATTTGTTCCTTGTGGGACTAACCCGTGTAGGTATTGAAAGTGCAACTTACTCCAAAGGATTGCTCCAAATGATCTACATCAACATTGAGCATCCACATCTTCAACACCTACATGAAGTCATCATCGACAAAACCCAAGGTTAGTTCATCCCTCTAAGGGGGATCTCACATCTAGGGGGAGCTTAACTCTAAGAATTGAGTCAAAGCAACTCTAATGATGTGAACATATCAATGCATTATGTAAAAGTGGTAACCCCACTTGAGCTTAAACGATGAGTATGACCTATGATCAAATGTTCTCATTTGACTCCTAAGTCAATATACTCATATATAGATGACCTAGTCATTGCCAATTGTTTGATAGATGCTAGAATTGGATGTGCATGTTTTGCCACATATTTCATTTGCCATTTTATTGTGTGAGCATGTTGGTTGCATATTTAACTCATTCGAGGATATCCACTTGTTGCTTTGATTGATTGGTTTCTTTTTCTTTTGCCAAGTGGATGAACAAGAATGTCTAAGAACCTTCTCTAGCTATCTATGCTTTTCTTGTCTCAAACTCTATTCATGCTACATCACAAAATTTGATCAAGTCAGATTCGAACCACTCTGTGTGAGGAGCACTCGGAGTGCCTGATTCGTCATGGACTTAAACTTCCAAAACTTCTTTGTGTATTTCGGTCTGACCGAGTCTTCCATTTCGGTCATACCGAGATCACTAAGTCGATCTTGGTTTTCAATCTCGGTGCAACCGATTTGAACTTTTTGGTCTCACCGAGTTGCTGTAACTGTCAACAGTTATGCATCTCAGTGCCACCGAGTTGTTCCACTCGGTCACACCGACAGGGTCGGGCTATTTATACACACGGGAAAAATTTGGAAAACTTTCTCCGAACCACTTTGCCCGCGCATAGCTCGCTCTGCCTCCTAGGTCTCCGGATCGTCGACTTCGTCGCCAGCCGCCTCCAGTCACTGGTCTCCGCTGCCATTAACGGAATTCGTCCCCGCCGTTGCCGCCGTAGCGAGTTCATCGCCAAACTAGGGTATGGACTTGATCACAGTGCTATCCCCGTCCAATTCCTAGCACATTGTGTTCATTAAGATTCTTGCCACGATTGAAACACCTCTATCCAGTCAAAACAATCTCTAGAATAGATGCGATTTGAAAATTTAGGGTTAGGTTTCCGCCGAAACCATCTCGGACCCACCGAGTTGAAAAACTCGGTCCCACCGATTCGGCTAACGCCATTGCACAAGTGACTCCCGGTCTGACCGATAATTTCTAATCGGTGCGACCGATTTTAGAACTCAGTGAAACCTTAGCAGTCTCGGTGCCACCGAACTGTGACTCGGTCTAACCGAGATCACTAGTTTAGGTTCCAAAAGTTGCTTCGGTATCACCGAGTTTGAAAATCGGTTGATCCAAAATGCTTTCTGTGGAAAACTAAAACTAAGTTTTTGAATCATTCTTTTGCAAAAATCTCTGCATTTTGTGATGCTCATCCGTTCTATCTCATCTATAACTATTCACAGGGTCACCAGTCAGTGTGTTCAACATGTCAGACCAAAGTGACAGCCAGAACAGGGAAGAAGAGCAGATTCACATGAGTGAGGGCACTACTCCCTCTAGTTCCTCAGATGATGGCAGCAGAAGCACTCCGAGCAATTTGCCCAAAGCAGCCACAAGAGCCAGAAGGAAGAGAACCTCAGACTCAGAGGATGAGGACTATGTGGCAGCTGAAGATGAGGCTACTTCCAAGAAGGTAGTTGAGGGAGTTCCGTACTAGGGGGTGTCCGGATAGCCGAACTATCATGACCGGCCGGACTCCAAGATTATGAAGATACAAGATTGAAGACTTCGTCCCGTGTCCGGATGGGACTTTCCTTGGCGTGGAAGGCAAGCTTGGCGATACGGATATGTATATCTCCTACCATTGTAACCGACTCTGTGTAACCCTAGCCCTCTCCGGTGTCTATATAAACTGGATGGCTTTAGTCCATAGGACGAAAAAACAATCATACCATAGGCTAGCTTCTAGGGTTTAGCCTCCTTGATCTCATGGTAGATCTACTCTTGTAACACACATCATCAATATTAATCAAGCAGGATGTACGGTTTTACCTCCATCAAGAGGGCCCGAACCTGGATAAAACATCGTATCCCTTGTCTCCTGTTACCATCCGCCTAGACGCACAGTTCGGGACCCCCTACCCGAGATCCGCCGGTTTTGACACCGACATTGGTGCTTTCATTGAGAGTTCCTCTGTGTCGTCACCGATAGGCTCGATGGCTTCTTCGACCATCATCAACGACGCAGTCCAGGGCGAGACCTTTCTCCCCGGACAGATCTTCGTATTCGGTGGGTTTGCACTGCGGGCCAATTCACTTGGCCATCTAGAGCAGATCGAAAGCTACGCCCCTGGCCGTCAGGTCAGATTTGGAAGTTTAAACTTCACGGCGGACACCCGCGGGGACTTGATCCTCGACGGATTCAAGCCACAGCCGAGCGTGCCGCACTGTCACGGCGAGCATGATTTAGCTCTGCAGCCGGACAGTACCCTGGAGGCCGCACTCGAACCCGCTCCGATCTTCAATTCGGAGCCGGCTGCGCAGATCGAGGACGGATGGCTAGACACCGCCTCGGGGGCTGCAACCTCTACGGCGATAGAGCCGAACACGGACCTTGTCCCTCATAAAGCTCGTGACTCCGAGGTGCCAGACTCCTCGCCGGACTCCGAACCTCCCGCGCCCCCTCCGATCGAATCCGATTGGGCGCTGATCATGGAGTTCACCGCAGCGGACATCTTCCAACACTCACCTTTTGGCGACATCTTGAGTTCGCTAAAGTATCTCTCGTTATCAGGAGAGCCCTGGCCGGACTGCGGTCAGGACGGTTGGGATGCGGACGACGAAGAAATTCAAAGCCCACCCACCACCCACTTGGTAGCCACTGTCGACGATCTAACCGACATTCTAGACTATGACTCCAAAGACATCGACGGTATGGACGACGATGCCGGAGACGACCAAGAACCAGCACCGACCGGGCACTGGAAAGCCACCTCATCATATGACATATACATGGTGGATATCCCAAAGGATGGGAATGGCGAAGGAACAGAGGAGGATGACCCCTCCAAGAAACATCCCAAGCGCCGGCGTCAGCGACGCCGCTCTAAATCCCGCCACAACAAGAATGAAGATTCCGGCACCGGAGATAATAATACACCGGACAGTGCCGAAGACAACCCACTCCAGCAAGATCCAGCGCAGGAGGACGGAAACGCCAGCCCTCATGAGAGAGCGGCAGAAGAAGAGGTAGAGGATTATATGCCTCCCTCCGGAGATGAGGCAAGCCTCGACGACGATGAATTCGTCGTGCCTGAGGATCCCGTCGAACAAGAGCATTTTAAACGCAGGCTTATGGCCACGGCGAACAACCTCAAGAAAAAGCAGCAACAGCTTAGAGCTGATCAAGATCTGCTAGCTGACAGATGGACTGAAGTCCTCGCGGCCGAAGAGCATGAGCTCAAACGCCCCTCCAAAAGCTACCTTAAACGCAAGCTGCTCCCCCGATTAGAGGAGGAAGCATATGAACCCGCATCACCAGGAGACAATACGGCTGACCGACCACCCCGTGGTCGCGACAGAGAGGCCTCTAGGCCCTTCACTAGACCCGTACCGCGACATCGCTCAAAAAGCACAAGGCCACAGGGGAACGCTCCGGACTTGCGAGATATATTGGAGGATAAGGCAAGACAATCAAGATCGATCTATGGATCGCGTGGGCGCCCCATCGTACGTGACGACAACCGTCGCGCCGGACATAGTAAGTCCGGCCGGGCCGAACAAAACAAACAAAGCTCTTTTGAGCTCCGTCGTGATATCGCCCAGTACAGAGGCGCCGCACACCCACTATGCTTCACAGATGAGGTAATGGATCATCAAATCCCCGAAGGGTTTAAACCCGTGAATATCGAATCTTACGATGGCACAAAAGACCCCGCGGTTTGGATCGAAGACTATCTTCTTCACATCCACATGGCCCGCGGTGACGATCTTCATGCCATCAAATATCTCCCCCTCAAGCTGAAAGGACCAGCCCGGCATTGGCTTAACAGCTTGCCAGCAGAGTCAATTGGGAGTTGGGAAGACCTGGAAGCCGCATTCCTCGATAACTTCCAAGGCACGTATGTGCGACCACCAGACGCTGATGACCTAAGCCACATAATTCAGCAGCCAGACGAATCGGCCAGACAATTCTGGACACGGTTCTTAACCAAGAAAAACCAAATCGTTGACTGTCCGGATGCGGAGGCCCTCGCGGCCTTCAAGCATAATATCCGCGACGAGTGGCTTGCCCGGCACCTGGGACAGGAAAAGCCGAAATCCATGGCAGCCCTCACATCACTCATGACCCGCTTTTGTGCGGGTGAGGACAGCTGGCTAGCATGCAGAAACAACCTCAGCAAAAATTCTGGCAGTCCGGACATCAAGGACCGTAGTGGCAGGTCGCGTCGTAACAAAAACAAACGCCGCATTAACGGCGACAATAGTGAGGATACGGTAGTCAATGCCGGATTCAGAGGCTCTAAACCCGGTCAGCGGAAAAAGCCATTCAAAAGAACTGCTCTGGGTCCGTCCAATTTGGACCGAATACTCGACCGCTTGTGCCAGATACACGGCACCCCCGAAAAGCCAGCTAACCACACCAATAGGGACTGTTGGGTATTCAAGCAGGCAGGCAAGTTAATTGCCGAAAACAATGACAAGGGGCTGCACAGCGATGACGAGGAAGATACCCGGTCGCCGAACAATAGAGGATAGAAGGGTTTCCCCCCACAGGTGCGGACGGTGAACATGATATACGCAACGCACATACCCAAAAGGGAGCGGAAGCGTGCACTCAGGGATGTATACGCGATGGAGCCAGTTGCCCCGAAGTACAATCCATGGTCCTCCTGTCCGATCACTTTTGACCAAAGGGACCACCCCACCAGCATCCGCCACGGTGGATTCGCCGCATTGGTCCTAGACCCAATCATCGACGGATTTCACCTCACTAGAGTCCTGATGGACGGTTGCAGTAGCCTGAACCTGCTTTATCAGGATACAGTGTGCAAAATGGGCATAGACCCCTCAAGGATTAAACCTACCAAGACGACCTTTAAAGGCGTCATACCAGGTGTAGAAGCCAATTGTACAGGCTCAGTCACACTAGAAGTGGTCTTCGGATCCCCGGATAACTTCCGGAGCGAGGAGTTAATCTTCGACATAGTTCCGTTCCGCAGCGGCTATCATGCCCTGCTCGGACGAACCGTGTTTGCAAAGTTCAACGTGGTGCCGCACTACGCATACCTCAAGCTCAAGATGCCAGGCCCTCGAGGAGTCATCACGGTCAACAGAAACACTGAACGTTCTCTCCGAACAGAGGAACATACAGCGGCTCTCGCGGCAGAAGTACAATGCAGCCTCTTAAGGCAATTCTTGAGTCCGGCCATTAAGCGGCCGGACATAGCTAAGCGAGCCCGGAGTAACCTACAACAAGACCACCTGGCACGTTCCGAGCACGCGTAGCAGTGCGGCCCCAACCCGAGCCCCTGTAAAACGTCAAAACAGGTCCTTCGCGTACACCATTACGCCCTGAAGATACCATGGGCATGGGGAAAGGGGCACGACCACGATAGGCCCAGACTGCGGCTCAACCACACCAGAGGATCTCAAGTGTGTCGTTCTTTTTTCTTTTCTTTTTCCTTTTTACCCACAGGACTCCGTTTGTCAGAGGCCCTGTCCGGCAGCAGACCTGCCGAACTCATGATACAACAGCCAGGGAAGGATAAAGGCTACAACGAATATCCAGGTGGTCTCCGTTACGAGCATTAAATCTATTTTACGCACCATTCGGCAGCCTACCCCTGGAGGGGGACATGTTTAACAGTCCCATCCCTTGCTTATCGCACTATTTGTATCGTTCTGCATTCATAGCAGCACTTATTGAATAAAACAATGCAGCACCTTTTTGCTCATAATTGCATTTCTTTTTCATACATATGTTCATTTACGATATGTCGCATCCGTACACTTTGGTACGGTTAAAACACACCAGGGGCTTATGTTTCCCGCATCATGGTGTGATAAGTCCAAATACTTTCACAAGTACGGCACCCCGAACTTATAGCATTATATGCATCGGCTCTGAATCATGTCTTGGGTCAATAGTTGGGTTTGCCCGGCTCCCATGTTTTGGTACCTTACGTTCCGTTGTGTCGGCTAAGGTAGCACTAGGAGAACCACTACGATTGCACCCCAGTTGAGCTGGGTTAGCGCCTCAGTGGAGAAAGCTAAAACTGACCATCATGATGAGGCGAGAGCCGGTCGCTGTTCGAGAGGTTTTTGCGAGTCCTTAAAGACTTATGGCGCTTAGAGCGAGGAGCCGGATCTTGTCCGGCCCAGGCATGGATAGCGCCCCAAATTCGGCCTTCCGAAGACTAGGGGCTTCGCTGAAATTTAAAATTATAGAATTCTATGGCTAAGTGAGAGTGTTCAAGCATTATAAGTCCGGTTGCCTTGTTCGCTGTGTTGAGCGCCTCCCTAGATGGACCCAAAAATGGGAACAAGAGTGCTCAAGTTTATCCCGAACACCCCAGCACTCGTGCCATGAGGGCTGAAGCCGACGACTTGCCATCTCTCAGATTTGATAAACAGCCGCATAGAAGGTAATATTTTAAATTAACAAGCGTTGCTTAGCGCATATGAACTAAGTTTTTAGCACACAGGATAACAAAATGTGAGTCTACTAAAAAATTACATCTTTGGAGCACTCCCCCGCAATAGTGCGGGCGCCCATCAGCACACTCTTATAATACATCTCGGGCGTGCGATGCTCCTTGCCCTCTAGTGGCGGATCCGTCACAAGCTTCCGGGCATCCATCTTTCCCCAGTGCACCTTTGCGCGGGCAAGGGCCCTACGGGCACCCTCAATACAGGCGGAGTGCTTGATGACTTCAACCCACGGGCACGCATCCACCAGCCGCCGCACCAAGCCGAAGTAGCTCCCAGGCATGGCCTCCTTAGGCCACAGCCGAACTATGAGGCCCTTCATGTCCTGTTCGGCCGCCTTGTGTGGCTCGACCAGCTGCTTTAGCTGGTCGCTAAGGGGCACCGGATGTCCGGCCTCAGCATACTGAGACTAGAAGACCTTCTCCGTCGAGCTCCCCTCCTCGGCCCGATAGAATGCGGCAGCATCGGACACGCTGCGAGGAAGATCTGCGAACGCTCCTGGAGAGCTCCGAATTCGGGTAAGCAACAGGTAATTAACACTCACATGCTTACTTTGCATGAAAAATGCCTTACCCGCTGCTATTTTCTTCACCGCCTCAATCTCCTAGAGGGCCTTGTAGGCTTCGGCCTTAGCGGCTTTGGCACTCTCAAGAGCCGTTGCAAGCTCAGACTCTCGAGTCTTCGAGTCACACTCCAGGCTCTCATGTTTTTTCACGAGATCCTGGAGCTCTTGCTGTACCTCCGCCAGCCGCGCCTCCTGCTTCTCTCGCTCGGTGCGCTCTGCGGAGGCATTGTGTTCGACCGCGGCCACCGCCTCTTTCAGGGTCACCACCTCGTTAGTGGCCCCTGCAATACCCACGTTATCCTTGTCATTCTTTTGCAACCAAAATCCTTTTCTGTAAGGTACAATTTTAATAAGGTGTTACTCACCTTCCTTGTCCTCGAGCTGCTTCTTGGCACGGCCGAGCTCGTTCTCGGACCGCTTGAGGTTTTCCTTCAAAGTATTGACCTCCGCAGTCAGTGCGGCAGAGGTCAGTAGCGCAGCCTGCAATCCCATATTGACATATTTATTATGACTCCTGCGTATATCTTTTTAGATCCTCAGTCCGGCTTTTCTTTCTGAACACCGAACCGAGCATCAGGGGCTACTGTCTATGCGGTACCATTTTATACATATTGAAATTCTTACCTCAAAGCCTGTTAGAAGGCTGCTGCAGGCTTCGGTCAGCCCGCTCTTGGCGAGCTGCACCTTCTGAATCACCGCACTCATAACGGTGCGGTGTTCCTCTTCGATGGAGGCGCCATTGAGCGCCTCCAGCAAGCTATCCGGCGCCTCCGGTTGGACGGAGGCTGCCGGCGTCACGGTCTTGCCCTTCTTACGAAGGGGTCGCCCGCCGGACTCTGGAGCCACTGTGGGTTCCGGGGCCGAGTCCGGTGCAAAGTCCGGGAGGTTGTCCTGCGACACCTCCGGGGCCCTCTCCTCCTGGTGGGTCCCTTCCTGGGATCCCACCTCGGCATCGTCCGCGTCATGGGGGGTGGAGGTAGTCGGAAGAGAATCCATATCCGACGCACCTAAGGACCCGCTCGATGAAGCGGGAAGATCATCCTTAGGCGGACTGCAGGGTTGTATGTGGCATTAGAAAGACATTATGTGGCGAAAAATATAAACCTTGAAGTTATTCGGGAGTCCAGATACTTACGATCTCGCCAGGGGCTTGGCCCTTTAAGGCCAGTCCTCATTGTCGTCACTGGCGTTGGCGGAGCAGTCCGGGGGAAGAGTTTTTCCCTTCTTGGACCCTCCGGCCTCCCTTGTTAGGGAGGCCTTCCTTTTCTTCCCTCCCCCCGCTGGGGGAGAGGCTTTCTTCTCCTCCTCGCCTTGGTGGGAGGAGTCGGCCTCGGATTCATCATCCGATAGCACCTGAAAACGGGAACTCTTCTGAGTCCCCGTGGCCTTCTTCTTGGCCTTCTTCTCCGGCACCACGTGGGGTGTCGGAGCCAGCAGCCCCATTAGGCGGGCGTCCGCTGGGTCCTCTGGCAATGGGGCCGGACAAATAGTCCGTTCGGCCTTCGCCAGCCAGTCCTGTCAAAGGTAAAGGGAGTTTAGATCCCGCATAGAGTCAAACTATGGAAAACAAGTGGCAAAATCACTTACCTCGTCAGTTGGATGCTGCGAGCGGAATCCGTGATCTTCGGTAGCCGATGCGGGAGCCTCGTCGCCCTTGAACAGCACCTTCCATACATCTTCATACGTAGTGTCGAAGAGCCCGCTCAGCGTCTGGTGCTACGCCGGATCGAACTCCCACATGTTGAAGCCCCGTCATTGGCACGGGAGAATCGGCGGATGAGCATGACCTGGACTACGTTGACAAGCTTGAGCTTCTTGTCCACCAGCTTCTGGATACAGGCTTGGAGTCCGGTCAGCTCCTCCGAATCCCCCCAAATCCGGCCACTCTCTTTCTAGGAGGTGATCCGTGTAGGGATGCCTGATCTAAATTCGGGGGCCGCTGCCCAATCAGGGTCACGCGGCTCGGTGATGTAGAACCACCCCGATTGCCACCCCTTGATGGTTTCCACAAAAGTGCCCTCCAGCCACGTAACGTGGGACATCCTGCCTACCATGGCGCCTTCGCACTCCGCTTGGCTGCCCTTCACAACCTTCGGCTTGACACTGAAGGTCTTGATCCACAAGCCGAAGTGGGGCTGGATGCAGAGGAAGGCCTCGCACACGACAATAAATGCAGAGATGTTGAGGATGAAATTCAGGGCCAGATCATGGAAATCTAGGCCGTAGTAGAACATGAGCCCCCGGACAAAGGGATGGAGTGGGAAGCCCAGTCCGCGGAGGAAATGGGGAAGAAATACTACCCTCTCATGGGGCCTGGGGGTGGGGATGAGCTCTCCCTCGTCGGGGAGCCAGTGCGCGATGTCGCTGGACAAATATCCGGCGTCGCGCCGCTTCTGGATCTGCCCCTCTGTGACGGAGGAGGCCATCCACTTGCCTCCCGCTCCGGACATAGTTGGAGAAGGTTGAGGTGAGAAGTGCGGACTTGGGCGCTGGAGCTCGAGTTCGCGGAGATGGATAAGCCAAGGAGGAAGAAGGCGCAGGTAAAAGGGTTGGATCTTTACCCCCTTATATGGGCGGACAAAAACATGTGTCCCCACCGGCCTGGTAAAACTCGCTTATCTCCCAAGCGTCACAATCAATGGCGCGGTTGGGTTACCCACGTCTGTATTGATGGGAATCCCGGAATAAGGGGAACACGATCTCTGCTTCGACAAGACGTGCCAAGGAAACCGCCTCGCTAAATGCGCTGAGGTGATACAATAAAAACAATTCGAGTAAAGGCTTGGTAATGGTGTGACTTCACGCCAAAAATACGTCAGCAGATTGAACTTGTGTAATATTATTCTCTCTACGGTGGTACGTGGAATTTATTTTTGCAGAGCCGGACACTATCCTGGTGTTCACAATCTTCTATAAATTATTCGGAGGAAGAACCCGCCTTGCAATGCCGAAGATAACATGCGCGCCGGACTCGTCGTCATTGAAGCCTGGTTCAGGGCCTACTGAGGGAGTTCCGGACTAGGGGGTGTCCGGATAGCCGAACTATCATGATCGGCCGGACTCCAAGATTATGAAGATACAAGATTGAAGACTTCGTCCCGTGTCCGGATGGGACTTTCCTTGGCGTGGAAGGCAAGCTTGGCGATACGGATATGTAGATCTCCTACCATTGTAACCGACTCTGTGTAACCCTAGCCCTCTCCGATGTCTATATAAACTGGATGGCTTTAGTCCATAGGACGAAAAAACAATCATACCATAGGCTAGCTTCTAGGATTTAGCCTCCTTGATCTCGTGGTAGATCTACTCTTGTAACACACATCATCAATATTAATCAAGCAAGACGTAGGGTTTTACCTCCATCAAGAGGGCCCGAACCTGGGTAAAACATCGTGTCCCTTGTCTCCTGTTACCATCCGCCTAGACGCACAGTTCGGGACCCCCTACCCGAGATCCGTCGGTTTTGACACCGACAGTAGTGCTCAAGAAGGAGTATGGCTCAGCAAAGACCACAAAGCCTGGACTTAATAGGAAGGTCCCTGCCAAGAGGACACGTATGCTGAAGGTCTGAGGATCAACACAAGAACCAGAGAAACCTGATCCCAAAGAGCCAGCTGCAGAAGGAAAGAAGAGAAAGGAAAGGGTCAGAAATACCATGGCCAGAGTTGTTGGAAAACCTTCCATGATGGAAGAGGAGGAGAAAGAAGAGGTTGCTGCACCAGCACCCAAGGCACAAAAGCTGATGGTGATGCTATAAGGTCAGGGGCTGCATCATCAAAGCCCAAAGAAGCACCCAAAGCTGCCTCCATGGCCAAGTCTGCACCTAAGAGGAATACCAGGAGCATACCAGCTGCTGAGAAGAACAAGGCCCCAGTGCCTGAAGTTGCTGCTGAGGAAGATGATGAAGGACAAGTCCTAAGGAAGCTCAAACCCAAGATTCCAGACCACAACCATGCTCATCCAGTGGCTGAGAATATGAAGCTGACGAAAGATGCAGGGCTCATGCATTGGAGATTGTCCGATCCATATGCAATCAGGAGAAGAACTGCTGTTGATTACAGGTTCCACACTAAGGAACAGCAGGACTTCTATGAGACTGTGCTGTTGGATAAGAAGCCCATAGTTTGTGACATGAGGTGGGTAGACTGGAAATTCATGAAGGAAAATGAGGATCACTACCCAGGAGTATTTGACAGCTTTAAGGCTTGTGGAGTTGATGAGTTTGTTGGACAGAAGTTCACAAACTGGAATGATGAGCTAGTTATGCAATTCTACTCCACAGCTCATTTTTATCCTGATGGCAGAATTGTCTGGATGTCTGAAGGAACGAGATACCAGTCAACTATTAAGGAATGGGCCAATCTGATAAATGCCCCAGAGGAGAAAGAAGATGACTTGGATGTCTACTC
Organism: Triticum dicoccoides; assembly: GCF_002162155.2. NCBI lineage: Eukaryota > Viridiplantae > Streptophyta > Magnoliopsida > Poales > Poaceae > Triticum > Triticum dicoccoides. Next base: position 135,449,417 of record NC_041385.1, read on the forward strand.
CAAGAAGAAAAAGGATCACAATTCCATGTCCCATATGTACAAGGAGATCCCAGACAAGGCACTTGAGACTTTCATGTTTGGGTCTGTCCATTTTCTTCTATCAGGGCTGCCTACGATCAACTAGATCCTTAGGCACACTCTTTTGCCCAAGTCAGGTGACCACAACATGATCAGAGGGCATGCAATTAATTTGCTACACATATTTGATGTGCCACAGAAATTCAAAGTCATGAGCCTCATGGTTGAGACTATCAAGAGGACAGCAGCAGACCAAAGAGAAGTTGTGGGTATGCCCCACAAATCCAGGAGCTGATCAACTCAAAGATGGGCACAGGCAAATATCTGTTGGATAAGGAACACTTTCTTCTCTATCCAGACTTTGAGGACAATCAAGTTGTGATGAATGAGAATGAACCATCCTCAGTGCAAGCTCAAGAGAAGAAGGAGAAAACAAAGAAGGAGAAGGCTGCCAAGATACCAACACTAGAGGAGGCATCTGAGTACTTTTTGAAGAGCAAGCAGGACCAGCTTGGTTACTTGATAGCATCAACTCTGAGGATTGAGAAGGGGTTGGCCACCCTAACTCAAAACCAGGAGAGCCTGGAAAGAATCATGGAACAAAAAATCTATGATTTAGATGTCAAAGTAACTGAGATTCAGTCAGTTGTGGAGCAGCTACAGGATGACATGCAGGAGAGGAAGGGCAGGACAACTACTGATGCATTTGCTAGAGTGCCTCGAGCTTAGAGATCAGCTGCAGAGCCAGTGACAGACACAAGAGCCACTTCATCTACACCAGCTACAGCTCCAGTGCAACCAGCTCCAGCACCAACTCCTTCAGCTCCATCCACATCAACTGAAGTCTTCGTCCAAGGAGCCATCTCTACACCACCAACTGAAGACCAAGCCTGAGAGACGAAATAGTACCATGCATTTTCTAGGAATTTTTTGGTAACTTGTTGCCGAAGGGGGAGAAAAATGTATAGATCATAGGCTTCGAGAGAGAGAGAGTTTGCTTTTGTTCTCTCTTGTCTTCGTGGTTGAACTTTGTTTGCTTTTGCTTCCTTGAGATACTATGCTATTATCTATGAGACATTGATGATCATGTGTTTGATCATAAGCTACACTCATGCTTGTTAGATGATATTATCTTATTTATCTGTATATGATCATTCACTTTCCTTGGTGATGAGTGCATGTATTCAATCTTTATCATTTTGAGCGCTCCACCAAGATGTACGTGACATGGAAGAGTAACCCATGAGCCTAATTCCTTGTGCATTTGCAGTCCAAAGAAAATCTTAAACTATGCACAAATTTACGGGGAGATCTTGCTTATCACATACTTCTCAAAGCGACGATGTTTTTTCAATCTTATTATCATTTGCCGAAGCTTTGATCTATATGTTGTCATCAATTACCAAAAAGGGGGAGATTGAAAGTGCAACTATCCCTAGGTGGTTTTGGTAATTCATAACAACATATAGCTCACTGAGCTAATACTATTCCAAGACAAATATTTCAGGAAAGCTCAATGAATGGCAAGGCATGGATGATGAAAGTGGATCCCTCAAAATGTTAAGGAGAAAAGGATTGGCTCATGCTCAAAAGCTCAAGACTCTACATTTTATATTTTAGTGATCCAAGATCACATTGAGTCTATAGGAAAAGCCAATACTATCAAGGAGGGATGAGGTGTTGCTTGATGAGTTTCTTGCTTCGTGTGCTTAGTGATATGCTCCAAAAACCCTCAACTACTTTCTCATATCCACATATGACTTAAACCCAATGTCAAACTCGGCCCCACCGATTCTTTCTATCCGGCGCCACCGAGTTCAGATGGCATAGCCACTGCCACAGACCCTAGGCAAATCGGTCTTACCGATAGGCATCTCGGTCTCACCGAGATGGGATTGTAATCTCTCTGTTTCCCTTCGTAACATTTTGGTCTAACCGAAGTGAGTGATCGGTCCCACCAAGATTGCAATGTAAACTCTCTGTTTCCTTTTTGTAACATTTCAGTCTCACCGAAATGAGCGAATCTGTCCCACCGAGTTTACCTGACCAACTCTCTGGTTAGCTAATTACCAAAATCGGTCTCACCGAGTTTGTGTAATCGGTCTCACCGAGATTACGTTATGCCCTAACCCTAACCATATCGGTCCTATCGAGTTTCATGTCGGTCCCACCGAAATCACTAACGGTCACTAGGTTTACTAAATCGGTCCGACCGAGTTTCTTGATTCGGTCCCACCGAGATTGGTAAATTGTGTGTAATAGTTAGATTTTGTGTGGAGGCTATATATACCCCTCCACCTCCTCTTCATTCGTGGAGAGAGCCATCAGAACAAACCTACACTTCCAACTTACTATTTCTGAGAGAGAACCACCTACTCATGTGTTGAGGCCAAGATATTCCATTCCTACCATATGAATCTTGATCTCTAGCCTTCCTAAAGTTGCTTTCCACTCAAATCTTCTTTCCACCAGATCCAAATCCTATGAGAGAGAGTTGAGTGTTGGGGAGACTATCATTTGAAGCACAAGAGCAAGGAGTTCATCATCAACGCACCATTTGTTACTTCTTGGAGAGTGGTGTCTCATAGATTGGCTAGGTGTCGCTTGGGAGCCTCCGACAAGATTGTGGAGTTGAACCAAGGAGTTTGTAAGGGCAAGGAGATTGCCTACTTTGTGAAGATCTACCGCTAGTGAGGCAAGTCCTTCGTGGGCGACGGCCATGGTGGGATAGACAAGGTTGCTTCTTCGTGGACCCTTCTTGGGTGGAGCCCTCTGTGGACTCGCGCAACCGTTACCCTTCGTGGGTTGAAGTCTCCATCAACGTGGATGTACGATAGCACCACCTATCGGAACCATGACAAAAACATCTGTGTCTCCAAAATGCGTTTGAATTCTCCAAACCCTTTACATTCTTGCAAGTTGCATGCTTTAAATTCTGCTGCTCATATACGCTTTGCATGCTTGCTTGAATTGTGTGAAGATTGCTTGACTTGTGCTAAGTTTGCTAAAATCTGCCAAAGACTAAAAATTGGAAAAGGTTAAGTTTTTAATTGGTCAAGTAGTCTAATCACCCCCCCTCTAGACATGCTTCAAGGTCCTTCAGTAACACACCCTACATTTTGGACAAGCGCGTCCCTAAGTCATGGTTCACCCCCTCCCATCGCCTCCTTTTCGCCATTCGAAATCCCAGGCTGCCATAACCTCTCCGCTCCAGCCGTGAAACCCCACCCTCCTTCGTCCGCCGCCTCACCACTGCCTAGCCAGAGCCTCTTCCCTGACGACGTCGTCCACCGCAATAGCTCAACGTCCCTCGTCCACCTCCCTGGATGAGTATCCACTGTCCACCTCGTTGTCCCGCCGGTTCAGCCGCCCTGTCATCCACCTCCAAGGAGCTGCTCCGACAATCGCCTCATCTAGCGTGGCTGCTCCATCCCCACAGTGCCGCCTTAACCTGCTCCACCGGAACCACAACATCCTCACCGACTCCTGGACGAAGCCGAGGCCTACTCGGCGCCACCAAAGAGGTTGTACACTCAACACATCGCACCTTCTCCTTAACTCGACCTCCCGGTGTCGGTGTCAAAACTGGCGGATCTCGGGTAGGGGGTCCCGAACTGTGCGTCTAAGGCTAATGGTAACAGGAGGCTGGGACATGATGTTTACCCAGGTTCGGGGCCTCTTGATGGAGGTAATACCCTACTTCCTGCTTGATTGATCTTGATGATATGAGTATTACAAGAGTTGATCTACCACGAGATTGTAGAGGCTAAACCCTAGAAGCTAGCCTATGATTATGATTGTTGTTGTCCTACGGACTAAACCCTCGGGTTTATATAGACACCGAAGGGGGTTAGGGTTACATAGAGCCGGTTATAGAGAAGGAGATCTAACCTCTGAATCGCCAAGCTTGCTTTCCACGCAAAGGAGAGTCCCATCCGGACACGGGGTGAAGTCTTCAATCTTGTATCTTCATAGTCCAACAGTCCAGCCAAAGTACATAGTCCGCTTGTCCGAATACCCCCTAATCCAGGACTCCCTCGGTAGCCCCTGAACCATACTTCCATGACGATGAGTCCGGCGCGCAGATTGTCTTCGGCATTGCAAGGCGGGTTCTTCTCCAAATCCAGAGTACTTGTCATAGCAAACAGTGTCCGGCTTCCCATTAATGTTGTACTCCTCGGCTTCTGTGCTTCAATAATGGTTGTCTCCATGTGTCGAGTGAATATGAGGAGCCGGGGCATTTTTACATTTGCCACCCTGACCCTGTAAGCGAACTGTCTATTTGAAGAGAGGGGGATCCTCTGATCCAAATCTCACCTTCTTCCCCCAAGCAAGCATTCAACAGAGCGCATCCGGAAAAACCATTCCATCATGGCCGATCGTCGCAGCTCCTCTTCTCGCTCACTTAGCTCTAAGCCAGTTGATTGGGAAAAGTGTTCTGTCCCCCACAGCCGTTTAGTTGAGTTGCAGACCCAAGGGTTTCTTCCACCTACATACATGGTCCCCATCCAAGCCGAACTAGCCACCTATAATGGCGGGGAGCAAGCGGAGAGCTTTCCTAACCCATCTCAGGGGGAGCGGGTATGCCTTGTCCCATATTTGCTGAGAGGACTCGGGTTTCCAATCCACCAGTTCCTCCACGGGCTCCTGGAGTTCTATGGCCTCCAGCTGCATAACTTTACCCCCGCCTCCGTACTGCACATCGCAGGTTACATTGCCCTCTGCGAGCTATTTCTGGGCTGCGAGGCTATTCTGCCTCGTCCCTAGTAATTAGGAGGGATCTATATATCAAGTGGGCGGAGCCGAAATATTGCGCGTCGCCCAGACGGGATACTTATTCGGCACTCCAAAGAAGGCATTCGAAGACTGGCCTTCGGAGTGGTTTTATGTAGATGACGTTCCCCTTCCGGACCCAATCCGGATAGGCCTTCCTAGGTTCACTAACGCTCCGCTGAAGAAACGCCAAAGTTGGCGCCCTCGGAGCCCCCAGGAGGAAGATGACAGAGAAGTCCACTTCCTGATGGGTAGGATAAAAACACTGGCCCAATCAGGACTGACAATAATCGAAGTTATGTCAATATGCAGAATGCGGGGGTTGCAGCCACTTCAATATCGGGGGAAGCCTATGTGGAACTTCAACGGGGAAGACGATGCCACCCGCTGCGGTCGTAAAGGTCCGGACTCCGCCACCACTCTGGCGAGAATATTGTCCGATTTATATAAAGGATAAGAAGAGGAGTTCATCCGCATTAAGCCGCGCGATGGATTTTCCATGTACAACCCCCCAAGCTGGGTAAGCCATTACCCTTTTACTACAAAAAAATACACTTCCGTGATGATACGTGTTTGTCACAGTAGGTCGCGTTTTTTGCCATGCATGTACATCCATGACAAATTTATGACAGAATCAAGATAGTCATACCTGTGCTGTCGTAGAAGTGTTCCAAGATATTACCAAAATTATCATCACGGAAGTGTCCACTTCCATGACGATAAATCGCGCGTCACGGAAGTGCTTTCGTCAAGGGTGACCGACACGTGGCATCCACCGTAACGGAACACCGTTGAGCTATCGGGTCGGGTTTTGGATCCGTTAACCCGTTAACAGCCCGGACCAATGGGGATTTTCCACGTGTAAAATCATCATTGGCTGGAGGAGACACGTGTCAGGTCCGCGCTTGCACAGGTGTCACTCATCCAATGGGCGAGACGCACCTATGATATGTTGACACGTGGACCGACCCATCAAGTTTAAATGGGCCGGCCCAACTAAAGGCCCACAAGATTTTGCGGACCATAATAGGCCGGCCCAGCTAAAGGCCCATGAGATTTTGCGGACCATAATGGGCTGGCCCAGCTAACGGCCCACAAGATTTTGCGGGCCATAATGGGGCGGCCCAGGTACAGGCCCACAAGATTCTTGCAGATCATAATGGGCCGGCTCGGCTAAAGGCCCACGAGATTTCGCCGACATTAATGGGCCGGCCCAGCTGTAGGCCCACAAGAATTTGAGGACCCTAGTAGGCCGGCCCTTTAACTGGCTGCCATGTTTTGGGCCAAATGTCGGCCCATATTTGATCCGGTCCATTAATGGCCTGCCACGTTTCGGGCCTAATAGTGGCCCATATGAGATCCGTCCCGTTAAAAGCCTACCACATTCTGGGCCAAATTAAGGCCCAGATCAGGTACGACCCTTTAAGAGGCTATGGGCTCAATTATGGCCCATATCAGATTCGGCCCGTCAACTGGACACTATGCTTTTTTGGCCCACTTGCTAGGGGCCCACTTAGTAATTCGGCCTGACATTAGTTTTGGCCTCTTAAGGACCCATTTAACATTTCGGCCCTATATTAATTTCGGCCTGTTAAATGCCCGTCATATAGTTGGGCCTAACTACGGCCCGGTTTGCATCCGGCCTGCTCACAACCGATATCAGATTGGGCCAAACAAGGACCAAGACAATTTTGGCCTGTTAAAAGCCTGTGATTTGATTCACACAATCATGGGGGGTTCATTTCGGTCTGCTGCCGGCCCGTTAGCTGTTCGGCATGTTTCAGGCCGAACCTACATCGTGATTGCATGACGGCCCAATTATGTACCGTAATTTTACGGTTTGGACGGTTCACTGCGAAGACAGGATATATATACAGTAAAATAACTGCAGCATCGTGAATAAGAAAAAACCTAGACTATACAATAAAGAAATTATAGCATATTACATCCACTAGGCATCAAAGTTCGCCACTATGATAATAAAGCACAAGCAGACAACAGATTACATACACTGGGCATCAAAGATCGCCACCAGTGCAAATAAACACGCTGACAAAATAATATACAAAACCGACAACACTTCAATAGAGTCAAGAAAGGTTAGCCCTGCTGTGGAGCTGCAGCGCAAGCAGCTGAGCAAGATGATGAGACTGCACTTGTTCAACACTTAAATCTTCCTCACTCTGAAAGATAAACAAGCAGACAGATGACAGGTTTTGCACCTAAAAGTATCTGTGTTGACAATTCATCACATTTCTTACTGACGAATAAAGTGACACAGTTTAAAATTGCATTAACACAATATGGTATTGTTTAGGTCAAGACATGGCAGGAAATGACATTGTGAAGGAGTTGGCAGCTTCACGACACCACTGGATTACAGATCAAGAACTCATAAGTATCAATGGTTAGTGTGTTGTTAATTTATCCCATTTCAGATTGGCAAATAAAGAGACGGTTTAAATAATACTCCCTCCGTCTGGAATTACTTGTCATCAAAATGGATGTGTGTAGAACTAAAATACATCTAGATATATCCATTTCAATGACAAGTATTTTCGGACGGAGGGAGTAGTAGAATGATATGACATTGTTCATAGTTAAGACACTGTGGAATATGACATTGTGCTGTAGTGGGTAGGTTCACCACACCACTAGATTACGGATGAAGAACAGAAGCATACATGCAGTGCAAAAGAAGATCACTTGCTCTATATAGTTTAATTTACATGGTATGAATAAGGAACTTGGTTGTACAACTGAAAACTTAAATTGAGAAAGGACAAACTTTTGTTTATGAACTACATAATAAACTTTAAACATGCAATTTGATGCAAACACCAAAAATAAACAGCTGTTGCAGTCACGCCTAACCAAATATAAACAACAAAGTTTGAAGGCTTGAGATGGACAAACTTACATTATTGGTGAAGACAGGCTCTATAAAGGCCTTGTCCATGCTGATGGGGGGGGGGCAATTCAAGAAGTTTACCACAGAATCTTCTTCATAAGCATTGCCTTTATTCTACATTTTGTTAAGAGTAAATATAGATGTGATAATATACGAAAAAATGGGGAATATTTAAGATACGATGAAGAGTGATGCTACATAACCAAGTAGCTATAAATGTAAGTGCAGCGATACAGGAAAAAGGTACAGCCAAGAGCAATGCACAACTAAACTTCTTCAGTACCAACCTTATGGTAAGAGTAAATATAGATCTGATGTGTAGAAAATGGAGGGAAAAGGAAAATAAGCTGCAGAGTGATGGTACATGAACAACTACCTGTCATTATAAGTACGCTGATAAAGGATAGCATGTACTTACAAGAACAATGCAGAGCTAAAAAAACATTGGCATTGGACATATTCTACACTAATGTAACCATTCATACAGATTAGATAATTTGGAGCGAACAATTGATAAGCAAGCTATCATGCATAATGCTGTCACATAATGAACCAGGTATGTATGCAAGTACAGTGATACAGGACAACAGGTACTAACAAGAGCAAAGCAGTGGGCAACATATTTGTGATATCCTGTCGTTCTTTTCAAACCGGAATTCTTCTTCGAGCAGATTTCCTGCAAACAAGATCCGTAAGGCACATGCGGAAAAGTAGAAGTTCAAATTGTCATGTGATTTCATAGACAGTACCTCATCCTGGGAACGAGACCAGTGCATAACAAGGTTTTTCCATTCAATGTCTTCTAAATTTAGCACAGGAGACTTAACCGGAAATTCGTTTATAGATTTGCCACCAAAGTGTGATTTCCTCAGGTAACACCGATACTGCTGCAATGCTTCCTTGAAAAGCACAAGCAAGCTTTGCTCGTCATGACTATCCAGATTGACCCTCGCCTAGTTACAACAATGTAATGTAAATCATTGATGTGTTCAATCAACAGAAAACAGGAAAATAATAACCATGAATAATAGCACTTACACGTAAGTTGGACAGGAAGATGTGAAAATGGTGTTTGTCTTCACAATAATCTTCCCATGATGGGAATATATGCACGTAGTCCCTAACAACATTGAAAGCATTGTCTTTTAAACTAGGAATAAATGGAATGGGGTTCCAATCTGCAAGAATTGGCCGTCTCTGCAGTTGGGATAGGTCTTCGGCCGGTGGACTTGTTGTACTTTTTGCTGGAGTGGGATTTTTCTGTGGTACAGCTGGTGCTATGGCAAATGAAATCGGTATACCTTTTGCTAGAGTGGAGGTCCTGTGTGGTGGGGCTAGTGGTGTGGCCAGTGAAGTATGGGTAAAGTCTGATGGAGTCGGTCCTACATTTTGTGTCACTAGTTGTACAGCCAATATAAGTGGGGTGCTGTCTGATTTCTCTGGCACCACCACATTTTTCAAGGACTTTGCTGGTGCTCCTTCAGGTTCGGCAATCACCCTCTTCCTTTTTGATGTCTGATGCACACAAACAACATTTGAGTGGAAAAACATGGTATGATGACAAATGGAATATGTATTGATAATGGATGGGCATGGCATCTCGACATATATGATGAGTAAACTAAGCAGATGGCAGTGCAACAAAGTAGAAGAAATGCAAGACAACATATGCTAGATACCCGCAATCAATAAAACATTGCCAAATTAGAACAGGCACCTTGATGGGCGAACAGGACAGGCAATCTTCCTTTAACTCCTCGAGGTTAGAATAGTCATTAGGATCATATTCTGAACAAGAGTCAGCAGGTGGGAGCGTATGAGTTTCATGGCATCCAGAACGGCACTCAATGCCTTGGTGACAATTTTGTAAGTCATTGAAGTGTTCAGCTTCAAGAGTGGACTACTGCTAGTGCGACACAAAGCAGCTACACAGATCATAGTGTAGATATAACGGGAAAACCTTAAGCATCAGAGTAAAATTAGCAAAGTGGAACTTGCTGGAATATATGTGCTAGTATTGCCGGTACGGCTAGAAAGGCTTCAGATACCAGCTCTCTTCAAGTGAAGGTGCGGTACTGTTAATATCAGTATAACTCTCAAAGGTGACACAGCTCCACGCATTTCCTTGCTATTCTTATAAGATTCAAGTGGGCAGGCCACTACAAATCCTATTCCTATGTTTAAAAGATCCTACGAATCAAAGAGGCTCAAAGTGTCCATCACAACCGACCGTATAGACCTCTACACTACAAATGTCCCTGCTCATCTTCAGTACAAGGAACATACTGTACTACTAGCATACTCCCTCCGTTCCAAAATATATGTTTTGGTAGAGATTTCCACTATGGATCACATATAGATGTATCCAGATACATTTTAGAGTGTAGGTTCACTCATTTTGCTCCATATGTAGTCCATGGTGGAATCTATACAAAGACTTGTATTTAGGAATGGAGAGAGTACATATTAAAGAAGAACGGAAGAGGAACATGGTAAAGAAGAGCAAGCAGATTTTGGATAATAAAATGTTGGTTGCGCAGTGCCCACACATGATGAACCAGAGCGCATTAAGAATGCAACTCCCAACTGTCTCTCGACCATTTCAGGCGGTTGGATGAAGATCCTACGTCTCCTAACCCTTCTTCTTCCTCGTCTCTGATTCTTCCCATACAGAACACCGCACGGTCCGTCGGCCGGACCACCGACCCCCACTGCCTGTGTTCCTCCGCCACCCCCACCCCACCCGCGTCAAGTTTTGTTCATTCGGCGAGGCCCCACAACCACCCGAGCCCCTTGGATCGCATCGGCGAACTCCGGCGAGCTCTGAAAAATCAACTGACCCAATTTTGAAATTTAGCCTACTGTGATGTAACTAGTGTCGAATATAGAAGGGGAAAACCATAAGCATTGGGAGTATAGTGTTGAGCGTGCCATGGCAGATCTGAAGGTGCAAACCGGACAAAGGCAACTTCGCAACCAAGACAAGAAATCAGAGTAAAGCAGTGGCGATCTATTTTCTTGCTGTGATAAATAAGCTGAGCAGATACGAAGGAGTACGGCCTCTGGTGCGGCGCCATGTACGCATCTGCTGAGAATTTGAAGGTGCTACGGTAGCGATGGCTGTCGGCGGCGTGGAAGCAGATCTAGGAGGGTAGACTGTGGCGGCAGGGCGCGGTGGACGAGATGGTCGTAGGAGTGGCGCCGGCAAGGTGGACGACGACGGGGATGCAGCGAGAGGACGGGATGCAAGGATCCCGGTCCAAAGGCGTGGATGAGAGAGGTCAATCTCTTGTAATTGACGGCAGCGTCGGGGTATCAGCTCCGGCATGGTGGAGGAGGACGGCGGTGGATGGGGTGGCGGACGGCGGCGGACGGAGGAGGGTGGGGTGGAGAGGGTGTTTTGGCGCCCACGGAGTACGAATGGGGAAAAGGGAGGTAGAGAGGAAGGGGGGAACCATGTATTCAGGGCGCGCTTGTCTCAAATGCGAGGAAATTTACAAACTTAGCCCCCGTTTCAAATTTCTACTACATCACAGCAACATTAGTCGGTTGGGGATAGGACGGTAATCTCGCATACAACAAATATTTGCCGACGAGAGTTTGTTTTTGGCGCCCACCGTGTATGAATATGAATCGAGGAGGGAGTCGATTTTGGCCGAGGGCACACTGTGTTTTGGCGCCCACCGTGTATGAATCCGGGTGAGAGGCGGTTACCTCACGTTTGGGTGAAATTATAAACCTACCCCTATCGAAGCCTATAGAAATCCAGCAGATAGGCTTTGTGTGGCAGGGATAGGCAGTAGTGATTTCCATCTTGCAGATTTTGGTTTCGGGCGGTTACTGCGACTTTCCCCGCTTCGTTCAAATTTTGCACAGTGCATGTTTACCGTGCCAACTCAATTCGAATCCCGTTTGTATTCTACTATTTTTTCGGGCGGGATCCATTTTCAATTGGAATTACATTCTATATACATCTTTTTTTTATATATACTTTCAAAAGCACAACAAAGAATTCTGCTCCTTTATATGTATAATATGATTTACAAATACAACGTTCTCGAAATCTTAAGGTTGAATTCGAATTTTTTTAACCAAATTATGTTCTACTAAAATGTATGGATCAGTAATATCTACATATTAAATAACATAGATGTGCGTGAATTCATATGAGTATGCATGTTTGATACATCAATTTTGGTTCGAGTATGGATTACATGTATCATCATCTCGAATTCAAATATTTGAATCCCTTTTTTGTTCACTCCTTTCACGCCCATCTCTCTCGCATGCATGCTCCTTCAGGTAGCTATCACTCTCTTTTCTCCAGCTCACCCGCACGCTCACTTCATGTTTCTCCTATCCTCGCAAACATGGTCTCTCGACGTCTCCCTTGAGAAGTGTCACACTCTCCCTATCATTATACATTACACGGTTTCCACTATCTCTCACGTCTCTACTGTTCTCTGGTATCACTCGGTACCTAAGCTTTCTTTTTCACCGCCACACACACAATCTCCACTCGTCTTTCACTTTGTCTTTCTCTCTATGGGATTCTCTCACACACCCTATATGTCTGTACATATGACTCATACCACTAAAATTACTATCTCTCTCTTCTATAGACACAACATTTGTTGTGGTCTCCTTTTCGTCTCCATCCCAGACTGACACCGATCAGAGAACCCCGACAACCGTCTCCTCTCTCTCTCACAGACACACACACACAACTCCTGCTTCCACTCCCCTTCCCGACTATCGTCTCTCTCTCTCTCTCACACACACACAAAACTCTTGCTTTCGCACCCCGACTCGTATTTCTCTGACAAACATTTATCAACTAGCTAGCCTCTAGATAGGTTTATACACCCACACACTCATGCGTCCACCATCGCATACATGTCTCTCTCCCGCTCCTTGTATCTATGTAGCTTTTTCTTCCCTTCTTGAGACACGCCCTCTCGATCATGCACACACACACTATCGCCTCATTTTAAGCTGATACCTATCGCACACACACTACTTGTGTCTTTGTCACACATGCACTCCGTCCTCCTCCACTCTCCCTCTCTCTCACACACACATGGGCTTTTTGCAACAACTAGCAAGATGCTCATGCGTTGCATGGAACTTCAAGATGCATTTGTATGAGTAGTTTATCTTGTGGGGGGAAAGGATGAACGAGGGAAGACCTTATTTGCAAATGTGGAGAGGGGTGTGGGTATCTTTTTGCAAAATTGCCATAGTTTCCTTCCTATCTGTCAGATATAGATCGGACGGCCTATATTGCAGGATGGCAGGCACACGATCATCACCGACAATGCTTTTTATAAGAGTAGGGATAAAAAATAGAGTTGGTGATGATGGTGGGCCTGCCATCCTGCAATGTAGTTCTTCCGATTTATATCTGACGGATAGGAAGGAAAATATGGAAATTTACCCACACTCTTCACCACATTTGCAGATAAGGCCTTCCCTCGTTCATCCTTTTCTCCCACAAGATCTTGATGTTTCATGCAACGCACGGGCATCTTGCTAGTAAGAGTAGAAATTAGACATATACCACTTCTCGAATCTTGAAACCAACAACATTCCTCCCTTATCTCATCAAAACCGCCAAAGGAATATATTTTGAGTGAAACATAACATATTTTTAGTGATATACGTATTTCTAAACTAGACTTTTTTTCTATCTAATCGATGAATATGTATTAATCTACTTTGATCATGTGGCAACGCATTGGCACATTGGTAGTAGTTATTATAATTTTTTTGACACCAGACAAACAGTGGAGTACATATACGAAGAGAAGAGGCGCACGCACGCAGTTGGCCTCTTGCTGTCTCGCACACATGAGTGCTACGTAAAGGCGACGTTAACAAATAAACCCTAAAACCCTAGGTGCACGATTGCTGCATTCGCGGGTACCGGGTACGTGGCGGAGCACCTTTGTAGGAGTTGATGGTCGGGACCACATGTGAACGACTTAGAGCGCGGTGGCTCGCCAGTTGCCACAGATCGAGTAGCCACGTTTAAAATATCTTTTTTAGCGGGGTTAAGAGTTCCGATTTTCAATGGCACGTTATAAGTAGTAAGTAGTTTTTAGAACGATTGGTATGGAGCGAAAATTGAATTCATAGTACTACGTACCTCCTTGGCGTATGGTTGTATGGGTTTATGTTACGAGATGTTGAACCTGGTAGTTCTAGGGCAAATACTATGGTTTAGATTTAGATGCTGGTTTTCAGTAATCGGAAGGGGAAACCCTTCTTTGATTAAAAAAACTACTACCTCCATTCTGGTTTATTAGTCGCCATCGTACTTTGGGTCAAAGTTTGTCCACGAATTTTACTTGTAAAATGTCAATGGAAAACGAGATTTTGTTATACCCAAACAAAAAAGGACTGGAGGGGGTGATTGCTCTGACACGGACGCGACCTCTCATAGCGCAGGCATTGAACCGGCACGCCGGCCAAGAGGGCCGCACTTGCTGCAGGCCCGGCTGAGCACGCCTCCTCGCCGCATGCAACCAGCTTAAGACTGCCCCGCCTGCCTTCATTGAATCTGCGCGTGTGCCGGCAACACGTCCTTTTGCGAGCTGGCAGGCATTTTAGAACACAAAAAATGACTAAAATATAATTAATTTACGCATGGTCTTGACTTGTTGTGCTCGCACTGGTAGCAGGAACTAGTAGAGGTTTTTCTTTATTTATAACTCTCCTCACATTTTTTCACTTTGAAGTGAATCATGGTTGTGGATATTATGTATGAATGTGCAGATATCTGTGAACATGAGTTTGATGTGGAAGTTGAACTTGGAATGTCGGGCTTGCGTGTGAACTATACCATGTCCAATGCCTCGTTTGTTATTGTTTGGAAAGTAATTGTTGTTATTACATGACCTGAAAAAAACATTTTGTGCCACATCAGTAGATGCACAGACATCACAACAGGCATGCTGACTGGATAAACATTTGAACCTAGCTATTATGAAGGAAATTTTGTATTGACAACAGTTTTAGATAGCAGGAGACACCTAGCCTGCTCTGCCTCTGCTAACTTATTTCTGGCTTCTTCCATCTCTTCTTTGGCTTGGGTGAAGAGAGCATATGATTGCTCTTTTCGCTTCTTCAGGAACTCAGCTACATTCTCAAGGGCTGATGCACGCTTTCTTTCAGCCTTTACTAATGCCACGAGGACACGAACAGCTGACGACTCCACCTGGCTTGTGTGTAATCCAGCATCATCTAGGAATTTGCACCTTGTGTCTAATCCAGCATCATTAGGGAACTGGCACCTTGTGTCTAATCCAACCTCATTTTGGAAACATGATCTCGAGGTTGACCATACTTCCCTCCTCGCAGGAACTGCATCCTGACACGAAGTTACTTCTTTTTTAGATCAATACTCAGAGAAACCTAGATCCATTTAGTAGAAGCCAGATAAACGGAACTCGGAGAAGTGAATTCAAAAGGAAAAGAAATATAAAAACAGACTACAAGGTGAGAACACCCACTTCCTACATCAAGTTAAAAATGAAAGCATTGGGACGATTAAGACTCTTCTTATTACACATCGAAGAACACCACGCTTAAGAGAAACAGAAACTACAACATATACACATCAAAGAACATGAGGCTAAACGAAAGTAATTGAAATGGTGTTACTTACCAAATATCGTTTTACAGGTTCGGTGCAGCTCCTCTTTAACTTGCCACGCTCCTTGAAGATGTCCCGAATATCCCGTGTTTGGTTTTCATTGCTCCTCTGCATGTTCACACTCGTGGTTTTAAAATCTCAACATGGCAAGAAAAATACTACTAGTAATACTCGCGCATCTTGTGGGCAACATTAAAGCACTCGTCTGCCATGTTAGAGCATCTCCAACAGAATCGCAACGCACGACGCTTTAAAAAAGTGTTTACAATGCTGAGATCGAGAAGTAGATACTAGAGAGTAGAGGATAGTTCTCAGCATAGATAAATAAAAAAAGATACCCATGCCCCTCTCTAGATTTGCAAATAAGGCCTTCCCTCGTTCATCCTTTTCTCCCACAAGATAAACTACTCATACAAATGCATCTTGATGCGTGCAACGCATGGGCATCTTGCTAGTTCTAAAAACCTTTCCATCATTTGCCACACTGCTGGTTGCAGATGAAAAACCTACCCAAGCACAGCGCGATACAGGAGCGACGCACAATTACAAGCTGATATTCTGTTGGACAATGGAGGCTATAACCAATTACTTTTACGGGAACAATAGCACCCAGGAAAATTGAAGGGTAGGTATGAACAAAATTGGAACTGCACATGTACTGCTAAGTGATTCAATACACACATTACCAATCGAGGAGGAGAACGATGGTCGCGGCGGCCTCTGTGAGTCATGGTCAGCAACTGGAGTCAGTTCATTGTCCAAGACGGTGGTACTTTTGCGCTTGGCATCGGCTTCCGGGAAGCAGATCCGAGACCGTGGAAGACGATGCTGGGGAAGAGGCTCCATCTACGACGACGACGGTGGACCGGCTCCAGTGCGGCATACGAGGTCGTCGATGAGGCAGATGCGCTGTGGTGGACGAGTGCGCCAATGTAAAGGGGAGGAGCACGAAGGCTCAGGTGCTGTGGAGAAGTCTATTTTGCGGTGGGGATAGAAAATGGGGAGTATTCAGGTGTACTACTCTGGGTGCCGGGGTGGGGCTGGCTGGGTAGGTTGAACCTGAAGTTATGAAAACAGCCCCCTACCAAGCATCGTCCGTAGGCCTATTCCGAAGGCTATGATGGTAACTTCCCACTGCTTGAATCAGGGTCGCGGGAGATTTTCCGGCCGACCTCAAAATTTTGTGACACTGGACTCCCCGTGTGGCGTGTTGAGTGATTCGGCTAAGCAACTAGCGAGTAGTAGTAGTAAACTCCGCATATTAGGTTTGACCGAAGTCAAACTTCCTAAAGTTTGACCAAGTTTATATAAAAATATAAACATTTACCATAACAAATATGTATGATGTGGAAGTACATTAAATAATGAATCTAATGGTATTTATCTGTTATGGTATATGTTAATATTTTTTGTTATAAGCTTTCTGAGAGTTTACAAAACTTGACTTTGACCAATGCTAATATGTGGACTAAAATAAAAATGGAGGGAGTACACATTTGTTTTCTTAGTTTGTAGTGAACAAATCATTTGTTGAAATTGTGAAATAAATATATTAGGCTATTGACTTTGAACGTAATGGTCTATACAATTCAATAGTTAGAATCATTGTCGAATCCCAAGATGTATACAAGGACTATAGTACTTCACAACATGCTCAAACTCACATAATCCCAGTCAAATGAGAATCTAAATGCATTTCATAGTTATTACTTTGTAGGATGCAACAAAAACAACCAAAACTCTACATCAGCCATTATAGAAGCAGCATTTTGACATATCCCATTGCGTGAATGAAACGTGCAGAGAGAGCTTTTGAAGATGGAGCAGATAGGGCGGGAAAGATTGTATGTATGTGGA
The DNA here is from genome assembly GCF_002162155.2 of Triticum dicoccoides. Taxonomy (NCBI): domain Eukaryota; kingdom Viridiplantae; phylum Streptophyta; class Magnoliopsida; order Poales; family Poaceae; genus Triticum; species Triticum dicoccoides. The sequence goes on from NC_041385.1 coordinate 135,466,633, forward strand.
CGAGAGAGTAGGTGACAAACCTAACGAGACAGAGAGAGAGACAAAGAGAAAGAGAGAGGAAGAAGTTAGGTCTGTGAGAAAGATGGAGACATGTAATATACATGATTTTGTATACGTGGAAGGAGAAGAGACAACATGTTTGATGAGAGAGCTGGAAAAACATGGACGAGAGGGGAAAGATCTCATGGGTTGAGGGATTGACAATTTTGTGCAAGGGAGAGAGGGATTGGTAATTTTGTGCAAGAGAGAGAGAGAGGGTGGGGGGAGGAGTCAGTCAGCCGTCGTCACATCACCCTGCTTCCAAATGACCCCGCATTCTCTAGCGCGGTGTGGTCGGCGTCTTCGATCTGCTCGATGCCCTCTTTGAAGATTGAGGTGTTGTGCATGTTGGGGTGCAAAGAAGCACAAGCGAGAGTGATCGCCGTATAACCTTGGATGGGGATGAATTGTGTGCTCGGGGGAGTGTGTGTGTGTGTGTTGTGTTGCGTGTGTGTGTGTGTATGTGTCAGATATTGAGCAAAAACAAACCTAAGGAGAGAAATGGGTATTCACGAAGAGATTGTGCGGGCCTTGAGGTGGGCCGGGGCCGAGTGAGGGTGTCAAAATGTGCGCGTTGATGCATATGTTGCATGCGATCGTGCGAGGGACGGACGAATCGAGAGAGATGGTTGTTGTGTTACGGATGCTCCTCTCTCTCTCTGTCTCTCTCTCTCTCTCTCTCACACACACACACACACACACACACAAGTAAACTAGAAGACCGTTCTCTCATGTATACACAACGTATCGGCATCTGTCTATGTCTCACTCATGCATGATCATTTGCACATTCACACCTCTCTATGTCTGTATCACACGCACACCGTCTCCACATTGCCCTTCCACCACAATAGACATATGGACACATACACACGTTCTCTCACAGTCACACACACACACACAAAATGAGTATTAAAAAAAACTAGGGCGCACCTAAAACGTCCAAATCCAAATAAACACAAACTGGAGCTAGATTCAAATATATGGAAATATTGCAGCGTCAAGAACTTTCCCAGGAAAAAAAAGTTGAGTAATATTCGAGGATTGTTTTCACACACACAAAAAGGTTCGGTGGATGTCCTTCGAGCGCGACACGGTGACGCACCATTCAATCGACCCCGCAGCCGCGGTTCACGTGCTTGCACAGGATTCCGTATCGTGGCTGTGGTACTAACTTCAATTTTTTTTAATAAAAGCGCTGCCTAAGTCTAATGTTCACGTGTACTAGTATGGTTTTCTTTTAAGTTTGACCAACCTCATATAAAACTAAAGTAAGCTCCCATACGCGCACTCATCAATATGCCGCCGCCGCCGTTGCGCATGCCGACGCCCGCCTGCTCCGGACAACAATTTATCGCCCATAACCACCGTGTCGCCGCCATCCATGTGCCATGAAGCCGAAGACTCGCCCGCTCACGTCATCTGCAGTCCCTCCTCGCCATGCCGCCGCGCTGCCAAGCACGTGAGCAGCTGGTGGAGCCACGTCTATGCACGCAGCATACAAAGAGGAGGACGAGCGCGTGCTCCAGCACACCGGTGAGGAGGAACTAGCGTGTCATTCTCGTCTCCACCCGCGCGGAGGAGGCGCGCATGGTGGCTGTCGCGGCGGAAGCCGGTCGCGCGCATGTCGAGCCCGCAAACCGTGTGCAGACGTGGAATCTACCTTCGAGACCTTGAATGCCACGTGGATCCTGCAATCGGAAGGAGCAATTTGGGTCAGTTGACTCATGTGAGCCATTTGATGCAACATGGATGGCTAGAAGGGCTTCTTCCACCTCTTCTGCCATCTTCTTCCTTCGCTCCGTCGAACTTCTTCACAAATCGACTGACCCAAATTATACTACTAGTACGAACATATTAAGTACAGTAGGAACACGAAGGTACGAGCAGTAGTACCAACTGCAAGAAGAACAGTAGTAAGACATAGTACTAGTATGTACTAAAGAGTTCAAATAACGAGAAAGAACATAAACATAGTTCTGCTGGGGCCTCGGCACAACACACCCTTGAAAATAAACTAAGCAACTAGTCCGCTTGACACTGCTGTAGAACCAACATGAGCGACGACACTGCCACCTACTCGAAGTCTGAGTCCACGTCCTCGACTTTGTCCTCGTCCCTCTTCCTCTTCCACTTCGCCGACGCTGCTTTGCTTGAACCACACACTGGGCTCTGCTTCTTCATCCAACCCATGTAGATATTTAAACAAAGGTAGGCATCCATTGCTGCGTACAGGATATGATCTTCATCTAATGTCTTCGACTCCCATGCATGATGAAACTCGTGATGAGGTTTCTTTAGTTTAGCGTACGAAGGATCAATCATGGCTGCTGCTAGGGTCAGCATTGAAGGTTGAGAGGAGGACACCAGGCTTGCCTTCTTGAGATCGAAGGGCTGGCCTACAACGAGACCTATCCGACGCAGGACATCTCTGTCGTTCTTAAAGCCTACAGTAACGAATTTCACTCTTTTGTCCTTGAGGAAGTTCTTAAAATCCTGGCACTCAATGTCGGCATGGCATATGTGGTAGACCAAGCAAACGTTATGTACGCAAACCTGGATCACGGCGGGCTTCTTCCTCTCTTCTTCCTTTAGATCCTACTCTCGTCCCAGGACTGTGGTGTACTCAACATCTAGCCCAGCGACCCACTCATCCGTTCAACTGTTGAACATGCGTAGGAAGCGAGCAAGCCATGCTTTCACCGTCGCAGACCCACGTGTGTAGATGACGATGAACTGATCGCCGGTGATGGCTCTAACCTGGTACTCAGCGGCGACCATTGAGATTTGGGAGGCCATGGATTTTGGAGGAGGGTTAGGAGAAGTTGAACTGTTGTACCCCGCAAAAGCTGGGAGCAAACTAATGTGAAAGGACGAGGCAACTGGGAGCGAACTATTGTGAGATAGAAGAGGGGGGACGAGTAGGGCGTGCGAACGGCATGGGGTTGCTGGCTTGCCCGGTGGATAAACGGCTGCAAGCCCCCAAAGATTTCTCGAGAACTATGTGGGGCCCACTATATGTCATGTCTACTAGACCCATATCGTAGGCCTGACGGTATAGCTTCTGCCTGTTCGCACGCCATGCCGGCGCGTGGATGTAACTTCACTTAATTCCGTCAACCGTCACGCCTCCCACGACCTTCGCCTCCCTCGCGCGGTCGCGCCCTTTGAGACTTCGACCGGCTATAAATGAGCAATTTTTTTGCCTACTCCGCATGCATGATACTCCCTCTGGTCCTCTTTACTCCCGTCAATCGTTTGCAAAGTGTTTGACCAAATATATACTTTTTTTGAACACCACCTTATATTAATTAACCAGCCACACCAGTACACTCATTCGATACAATATTCACCACACAGGGCGGTACGTTATTTACAAGAATACCATCTAATCTATTGTCAAAGCTATACTTAGCGATTAAGTGTGCCACCTTATTGGCCGAACGGCTAATCTTTGACAATTGAAGATTGTTGATCAACTTTGACATGCTCAATGCTTTCATCTTCAGGTCACGCATAGCAGACCTGTCATAGTCCCCCGATGCAAGAGACGCTACCACAAAAGCACAATCAGTCTCTAAAATTACAGGATTATGAAGAGAAATACCTATGTAGAGACCGCCAATGCAAGCCCTAAGCTCCGCTTCCTCCACGCTTTGACAGGCATCAATGAAATCCCACGACCAAATTTATACTAAAAATATCAATATCTACAATACTGATTATAATGAGTATAAGAACTACGTTTTATAATGAGTGTAAAAATATTGATTTGACATTGTGAATGTTGATACTCCCTCCGTCTAGGCGAGTAATTCATCTTAGGCTGAGCACCCTGACCAAGGAGGAGGGGAAAACAAGAGACATTAATGTTTATTTGCTAATTAAATAGTATTGCATGTAATGAACTAACCATTGCATGCCATGTTTGATAGTCTCAGGTCATTAAAAACATGCACACCCTCATCTCTTATTGGTTGATATGTCAAGAAATAAGAAACGAGGTAGAAGTTAATGCACCGCGCCTACGTGTTTTGGGATTATTTGGTTTTCGTAAGATGACTTACACACCTAGCTATTAGAGTACCACTACCTCCCTTCTAGTTTAAAGGGCTCGACTCAAAAATTTCACCTACTCTTAGCAAGATAGTAGAGGCGGTGGAATAGTTTTTGAAGTCTGCAAAAGTACTCAACTAATGCTGTCGTTCTTCACAAAAAAATGTGTTTACCAATGCATGCATAAACACTAGTTACTCTAACCCCCCTCTCGTCTTTAATTCTTTGCCACATCAGCATGTTTGCTATTCCCATGTGCATGATACCAGCTAAGATACCACCATGATGGCTAGCCTTAATCATCGCATGCAATAATTTAGTGCACCTTGAAATATGAACATGTGTGGGGTGTGTATGTTTTTAGTGACTTGAGACTATACCTAGCCCGGCATGCAAGACGACTTATTATGCACCATTCCCCATACCTGCAGGAAGCCCGTCCGTCTCCAAATATTTTCCTATCCATGTGTGGAAACAATATGCCTCCAAACTCTCCTTCTCCTTCCGGCGGTCCCACCACTCCACCCTGTGTGAAAAAATCTGCATGCATGACTCTCCTCCCCCCATGCTCGTCCAATCCGTTGTGACCAGCAATATTTCCACCCCTTCGCTCCCACGTAATTTACTCCAACAAATATGCCCATGTAGCTTTTACTAACTTCAGGTGCATTGGGTCACTGACATACGGGCCCAACAGTGTACTGGCCCACATGTTAGTGACGCAACTGGACCTGCAGTTAAGTCAGTGCAGCTCAGTCCATATCATACGTAGGTGTGCCATTGCTTGATATAAATAATGCGCCTCCCACGACATCGCTATATCCTCCCCCTCACGTTCATGTTCATCACTATCTCCTCCCCCTCCCTCTCACGTCGACCACCATGGCATTGCCCCTCCCAAGCCCTAGGAGCCCCTCGCTGCACCGCGCGGATGGTTACGCGTCGCCGTTCCGTTCCTCGCCGCCACCAGTCGAGGAGGACGCGTCGGTGTCCCGCGCCTCGGCGCTATGCGACGCGTCGCCGTTCCGTTCCTCGCCGCCACTAGTCGAGGAGGACGCGTCGGCGTTCCGCTCCTCGCCGCTACGCGACGCATCGCTGTTCCGTTCCTCGCCACCACTAGTCGAGGAGGACGCGTCGGTGTTCCGCTCCTCACCGCGACGCGTCAAGGTGGACGTGTCGGCATTCCCAATGTCGCCAGCACGCGCGTCGGAGGACGCGTCGGCTCCCCGCTACGAGGAGAATGTCGCGCCGCCCGCCGAGCCCCCCAGCCTTGAGGAGCTTTGGAAAGAAATGGATGTCGCCTTGTGGGAGGCTTTGCCTCCAGCAGAACGCGCCAAAATAGAGGCGGAGAAGAAGGCCGAGGAAGAGAAGCACACAACGCAACAAGCTTTCTGGGAGATCTATGTCGCGCCCGAGAGAGTCAAGCAATTGGTTCTTTGGCAGAAGGCTCGTGCGAGGGCCGCGAGGGTGGCGGAGGACGCCCGTGCCGACGCCCTGAGTGCAGTCGGGCCCAAGCGCCTCATCTATGCTTGGCGGTACGTGGACCGGGTGCATGCTTCCAGCCAGGAGGAGTACCTGTTGGCGTCGGATCACCACACCAGTGAGATCATGCTCGAATGCCGAAAAGCCGCCAATCAGCACCTCGTGAGTTGCGAGGCTGAGGAAGAGGCGTTGTGTCGGCGCGCTGGGAAACGGACACGCACCAGGGTACTCGTGGCGCGCCGCAAGCGCTCCTGCGAGCGTCATGGCTTTTAGGAGGTGTATAATTTTTGTTTCGTAAGGCGATCTCATTAGTTTTGGGACGCAAATGATAAATCCTAAATGTTTAGGAATTTTTAGCATCCTTAATTAAGTATATAAAAGGGAAAGTTTGGAAACGTTGTGTATTATTACGCATTTTGCAAGTACGTGCATATAGCACAAACTTTACAATATACTATCGGACTACATGTCTCTCTCGATATATGCTTGCAGAATGTGCTACTCCCTCCGTCTAGGTCAATAAGTCATCTTTGGTTGTGCACGATGACCAAGGAGGGAAGAATTGTACACCTAGATGGAGGGAGTACTACTATTACTTATGTACGTGCAAATGCACGTTTTAACATTACGATGCGGTTTTTGTAAAAGTAGAAAAACAACACTAGTCAAGCTTGTGAAACGATTCAATGCAAAATAAATGCAAAAATGCTCGTTCGATTGTTTACTTTTAGCTTCCTTCTCTGTGGTTATTTCTCTGTCGTACTTTGTACGGAGCATCTCACTGGTTGGAAAGGCATGCAAATTCCCAAACCGCTTCCTACACCCTGTATCGAATTTTTTGCCTAACAAGTTGTGCCGTGCAATTGCAATTCCAACTTGAGTACTACTACTAGTAGGAGTACCAGGGGCCAGTTCTTTTAGGCTTCTAGATTAGTAATCCCATAACTACTACCTCCGTCCTGGTTTATTGGTCCCCATTGTAATCTGTGTCAAATTTTGATCATAAATTTAACTAATGAAATGTTAGTGCATGTCACATGCACTACTCCATCCGTCTAGGTGAGTAAGTCATCTTAGGCTGTGCACTGTGACCAAGGAGGAGGAGAAAACGAGAAACATTAATGTTTATTTGCTAATTAATAGTATTGCATGCAATGAACTAACCACTGCATGTCGTGTTTGATATCTCAAGTCATTAAAAGCATGCACACTCTTTATCTCTTATTGGTTGATATGTCAAGAAACAAGAAATGAGGTAGAAGTTAATGCACCACACCTAAGTGTTTTGGGATTATTTGGTTTTCGTAAGATGACTTACACCTAGATGCACCGCGCGTAAGTGTTTTGAGTAACATTTTATCAGTTAAATCTTTGGTCAAAATTTAGCACAAATTACAATGGTGAGGAATAAACCAGGACGGAGTAGTAGTTTAGAAGCCCAAATAAATGAGTGAGGCGCCTTATTGTTACTCTCCACTGTGACTAGTCTTGTGGGAAAAGCTGGGGAAGCCGCCAAAAGAACTGGCCCTAGGAGTAGTAGCTAGGGATTGAGTGTGGGAGATGAACCGGAGAAAGTAAATGCAGAGAGATGAAATGCAAAAAAGACGGAGGGATGTGATGGTTGCTTGTCCGTTTATTTTACCAGGCCATTTATTACTGGGAGTGGTTGGGTTTTGTGATATGACGGCTTTACTGCCGCGCCACGAGCGGGGTGAGAGGTGAGACTCCCGTGCAGCGCCGCCCTCTACACTTGTACTACATCGGTCGTGGTTTATTAGTCCCCCATTGAATTTGACTGAAGATTTAATTGACAAAATGTTAGTGCATGTCAACAAAAACTATATCATTGGATTCGTATTTGAACATAGTTTTGAATGATATAATTTTAGGTGACATGCATCAGTATTTATCGTACTATATATGTTAGTTCATTTTTTGGCCGTACTAATCTATAAGTAGTAAGGTGCCCGTGCATTGCACCGAAGAGTGAAATGCATTGATCGGGGAGTTGTTTAATTTGACAAAGGATGTGGGGGTCATCTCATGTGTAACGGGTATCGATAGGTTTCTTCAGATATTATCTCATCTCTAGAGCTCACAAACATCCGGGTGAAATAGATAAAAAGGTATCTTTTGCAAACAGAAGCGTTCAACTGTTCAACCTGCATCCAAAACTTGTGAAGAAATAACACTTATTGTGCTTTGCAAGAAATGATCTTTAAGAATTAGTTTTGATTATCGATTGTTATACATGTTGGCTACACATGACATGGCACTTTCTTATAGTCAACAGTTGGCTATAATATTAAGTAATATTAACCATGCCCTTATACACCTAGACGGAGGGATTAAATCAGGATGACTTGCAAGGGGGCACATGAGATGTAAGAAATGGTTCATCGTAAGTCTTTCACCAGTACTGTAGTAAAAATTCATACATGGAAGATTCTAGACTAAACCATAAATGGATACACTTTTATTCATGCGCGATACTCCAATAGAGCAAGATCATGCATGGAAGTCTCCACATGCTTAGACAGCGGATTACATTGAGCGAACACTAATGATTAACATTTAACTTGATAGTGCGTATTTTTTTAGAAGAACAGGGAGGCTCCTCCCCGGTTCCATTATCAAATGAAACCCAAAGTGACTTACATCAGCTCACTGAGAGGAGTAGTTCAAAGGAAGGACTGCAGCGAAAGCCACTCATGTTTAACGACAAGCTTACAGAATCAAAAGCGGCAAAGACACGGGCCATAAGCGCCCACACACACACTACATGTTTTCTAAGTGCACTTGATAATGCGTATGTCCAGGCGAACCTCTTTGGAGTCCCCATGCACCGAGTCGGCGGGTAAAGGATGGAACGGATGCCATGGTCTTTCCAAGTACACATTGGCGGGATAGTCCCAGCTCCCCACAGTCCAAGTCTGCCCGATGAGGCCGATGTCGCCGCCCACGCGACCCAGAGGGGTAGTAACATTGACCACACACCCGTACATCTGCCTCATGTCAGTGTAAGCATCAGCGGCGACCCCCTGACGCACATTACAGAGACGGGGCGGCGGCCTGCGCGGGCCTCGCCGGTGCCCATGATCAAGAGGAAGACACTGTCGTCATCCTCCGAGACTAGCAGGCGGCGGTGATCCTCCAGCGACTCCGGCATGGTGAACCAGTAGCACGTGTCGTACTTGATGTTCTTCGCCAAGGGCCAGCAGTGACCACTGCACGCATCCATGAGGTGATGCACCATGTCCGCCGGCGAGCCACAAAACGGCATCGGGCACTCATAGAAGTGGACGAAGGGCTCCTTGGAGGCATCGACCAGGCTGTCCATGGAACGGGAGTGGCTGTAGGGGACATTGCGCCAGTTGAATATATGAGCAAGTTACTACGAGATTTAATCCGAATAAGCACAAAATAAATCATGACGGCTATAATAGAGATGAAATTAATCATGTGGACTAGCATAGTAGTAGGATACAGAGTAGAACATGAATTCTACCACGATTTCGAACAGGAAGGACAGAAACACATATGGTGCAACGGGAGAAGCACCGTTGGCGTTGAGGTTGTCGCCCATGTCCTTGAGGAACAGGTTGCCGAGGTCGGGGAAGAAGTCGTCGTCGGTGAAGTCGTGGCTGCCAGCAGTCACGAGAGTGCGCTCCCCAGATTTCAACAGCGCCCGCCGAATGGAGCGCAGGAGGGGTGGCTGTAGGGGACGTTGCGGCCACCGAATGGAGCGCAGGAGTAGCACACGAAGCAGTAGATGGAGTCCTTACTAGTACTCCCTAGTCTCTATCTATCTATATCTATATATATCTACTCTTATAGAAAACCGAGTTGGTGATGATGGTATGCCTGCCATCTTGTAATATAGACCGTCCGATCTATATCTGACGGATAGAAAGCCAACTATGACAATTTTACAAAAGATACCCGCACCTCTCTCCACATTTACAGATAAGGCCTTACCTCGTGCTCCTCCCTATGTCTCTATCTCTACTACTTTTTTTATAACAAATCGAATAGTGTTGCGCCGTCTGTTGCACGCCCGGCTGAACACGCCCCCTCGCCTCCATCATCACCAACCGAGTCTTTTATAGGAGTAGGAGTAGAGAAAAAACCGAGTTGGTGATGATGGTGTGCCGTGCAATGCACGGGCATCTTGTTATTTTTTTGCATATAAGTCCAAACACCACGTAGACACGGTCTTTGAGCACGGTTCATAGTCGTTCCACGATCGGGCATTGAAGTTTGTAACTATTTTAGATTAGAATATACTACTCCTCCGGTGCTAGTAGTAGAGCAGAGTCCTACTCTACTACTCTACTCTAGCAAGCTAGGGCCTAGTACTGTAGTAGGTACTGTAGGGAGTACCAGTACTGTGATCACTCAAGCAAGTTGTCTGGCATCGATATGACCCTATGCTGCTGGTATGTGCCTCGTCGGTCAAGCGGCGTGTTGTAGTCATCATCACCTGTCCACTTCCCGCAGCACATATTCGCTTCTCCATCTTTGTCCACACATAATCTTGTCTAAGCTTCCATCCCCGCTAAGGAGCCTCCCCCCTCGTCCGAAACCCAAGCACTAACAATGGCAGAACCGAGCAGCGTCCGCCGAAAGAGTTGCTGGAATTTGCTCCCCACGGAGGTAATCAAGCTCATTGTTTCGCGTGTGGACAATCTCAGTACCATGCCGCTCACTGCGTGCTCGTCGGGGCTGTACAGTTTACTCAAAGCCCTCAGGCCGGAGCTTTTTAAGCTAGCTCCTTGCTTGTTGATGCCGCCTGATCTTCAGAAATGGCGTGTCACGGAGCATAACGATCGTAGGGTGGCGAGCATCAACCCCCTTCACTGCGATCTAATCCCCATTAGCCTCAGCTACATTAACGGTATGTACTGGGTCGGCATGAACACGTCTTGGATGGTGCTCGTCGACGGTCGCGGCAGCTAGATGCTCGTGGAGGTCTACACCCGGCGATTGATCCCCCTTCCTTTGATTAACGCTGCACTGCTTTGGCACCGCGGACCAGAATACTCGGAATCTTACAGTAGCCAACATGATACCAAGTTTGATTTGCTCAAGGTTGTAATCTACCAAGTGCCCACAAGATCTGTGAAATATAAAAAATTCAGGCTAATTGCGTTCTTCAACCACGGTCTCGCCTATCTGATAGGTCACTGCGATAAGTGGATAAATCTGCACGTCCATCACAGGATCATACATCCTCCATGGTTCTCTGATGCCATTGATCACAAGGGCTTCATTTACGCTGTCGACTCCTTCTATGGCTGGACGTATTGCTGGCCTACTCCAGTCATCGCTACAAACGTCTGTTACAACAGTATGTTACTTTCCTATGATATCATGATGGCTTGCTTATATTACTGTCAACATTTACTGAAAAAATATTCATGCTCATAACATGATGTTCTTAAGATTGACTAAATCAAGAGCCGTTTTTTATTTGACTCCAACCTGATATGATGTTGTAGGACGCCTGGTGTCCCTACCCTTCCTAATCCCAGAACCTTTCAAAGAAAAGCGGCATGGCAGTTGCAGGTGGTTCCTGGCTCGATCAGACGACGGCGAAAGATTGATGATCGTTCACCTGTACCGGACGTGTTGTTTCGCGGAATACAATCACAGTCACTGCAAGGTCTTTGAGCAGGATCCCAGCTTCTCTGGGCCTTCAGGAATTTTTGACTGGAGGCTGGTAAGTAGCCTTTGTACACGCTCTATGTTTGTCGGACTGAATTATCCGATTAACCAGGAGATAACCGACGGCAAGGATCATGATGGCAGCGCGGTTTCGGTCATCAGGCAAAACTGTTTGTACACAGCGTACCATGCGTCTCTGCATGCACCATACCCAGATATGTGCCGCCACGCTCTGCAGCCCAAAGTAGGAGAGATGGTCGCATGTATCAGACTTCGACCTGCTGGCTAGAGTTTCCCCCGTCAGGCACCCATCTAGTTCAAGCCGTCAGCCAATCTCCACAGCTTAATAAATAGTAACGTCTAACTAAGCCAGTTAGTTAGATGCGTACACTTGGTGTAGTAGGATCTTTAGTTAGTTTGATGCATACACTTGTTCTTTTTTGGTAGTCCTTTAGTAATGATGGCTGATGTTTGGTTTGGAAGAGAGAGCTGCGTCTTCACTCTTCTGCCCTGCTTACTGCTTCTATTGCACCCCCAGCCCTGGTTGTTGCTGATGTTGTTTTCAATGTACAATCAGTAGTATATTTTGTCTGTTGGTTGAATAAATGTGTTGTTAGAACAACAAACACAATGTTTTGGAAGTCGTTGCACGGTTCGATCCTTTCGTGCCCCGTACCGTACGTCGCTCATACTATTTTTCGTACGGAACACATTTTCCACTTGTTGATAACATGCAGCCCACTGATGAAGGCCCAATAGAGAAGCCCATAATTAACTGGAAGGGAGGCACTCACATGAATCCGGCCCAGGTACATGCTCATGGTCCCCTAAACATAAATAAGTAAATAAATAAATAAAGCTAAATGCTCATGCACCAGTTCTTTGGGAAAATAGGTAGCCCAATATTTCTTTTTGAAGAATACCCAAGCTAGGCCTATTTGTTTTCTCCGAATTACTGGGCTGCAAATCTTTCAAGATGAGGAGGGATGCATTCTGTCCTGGCTAAAGAGTATGGTCAATGTCTGTTAAAAGTAATATCAAAAGGGGTTGAAAATTCCAAAAAAATTATAACAAATGGGATATTAGTTTTTTTTGAATTTTGTTCTTCACTGATATCTTATACGTATTTCATTGGATTTAACATGACATAGTACTAATTTATTTTTAAATTTGTTTTAGTATGGCTATTTATTTTTGGATTAAGAATATTTCGTTCCCTAGCAAAAATTTCCCACATATTTAGTTAGTTTTTTTACCCTGGTACTGACCAGAAAATGGCCGGCAATTCTAAAAATGGAAAACGAGCGGTTGACTTGTTTACGCAAGGCTTTGTCAGTGAACACACGATTCTAGCCGCCATGCTTCTTCAATCTCTGATCTTCCTGCTCCAGCCGCCTAAACTAGCGCCGGCGGGACATGCACCCTCCTCTTGTGGCCCGCTGTGATGCCGCGCAGGCTTCCCCGGCCCATCCTACTCCCTCCGCTGGCCTGGCCGCACGCAATCTACTGCCTCCTTATTACGTGAAAAAAATGATTCCTCCCACTGACATCTGGGGCGCACCGGTTGGGAGGCTGACCTGTGGGCCTACTATGTTGACGCGTACGTAGGGCTTGTCAACTTAGTCAACAAACGATTCTAGCAGCAGTGCCCGTTGGATTTGAATCGAACGGTCCTGCTGCTTCTTCAATCGCTGCTCTTCTTGCACCAGCCGCCCAAACCAGCGCCGAGGAGACCGCCTGCTCCTGCCTCGAGTGGCCGGCTGTGCTGCCGTTGAGGCCTCATCGCCCCCTACTACTCCCACCACTAGCCAGGCCCTGCGGCGACGGCAGCCTCACACCGCAGCCGAACCAGTGAACCCTCGTACTCCTCTCCGCGTGGGCATCCACTGGCGCGTCTTCCCCGGCTCTGCTTCGTCCCCTTCCTAGGCCTCGCCGTCGTCCACCGCCTTGGTGCTCTCGGCGCGGCGTGGTCAATGTGGTCAACGACATTCCATCGGAAGAGTACTGTACGTGGAGAGGCTGACAGCTGGGTCCACGGCCATAGCCCAGTTTTTTTGTGATTTGCCAAGTAAGTCGCTTTGTCAGGCCTATTGGGCTGCAAATCTTTCAAGACGAGGAGAGTTTTCATTCGGCTGGCCGAGAAAATGGCCCATCAGTAATGACAAATGGGCTGTACATTTTTAAAACACATCAAACCGGCAGTTAGTTTCAAATATTTTCTTTTCATTTCAAGATTTTAAATTACATTAATTTTTATGCATGGAGAATTTGTTGGATTTTATATTGATATACATTTTTTTAAATCAGTTTGAATGTGAGTCGAAATTTCGGAATTAAAAACAGTTCGGACCGCACTGAAATATGCAAAATTTCGTATAAGTTTTTAACTGTGGCCACAATATGGGCTGTAATGCTAACAAAAAGAATATGGGCTCCAAAAAAACCTTAAGAATTAGCAAATGGGCTGTAAATTATTAAAAATAATGGCAGATGGGATGTATGCTGTTTTCCACAGATTTGAGGCTTTCCTAAAAAAAAGGTTGACGCACAAGCAGTGACTGTTGGATGGCCATCCAACGGCCGTCGTGCTTCTTCAATCTCTGCTCTTCTTGCTCCAGCCGCTCAAACAAGCGCCGGCGGAACTGCTTGCTCCCTCCTCCCCGCGACCGGCTCTGACAGCTCGGACCCACCAGCTATATCTTCATACGCAAGGAAGTGCCTCCTTATTACGCACAAAAAAATGAATACTCCCCTTGTTAGCTGGGACCCAGTATAGTGGCAGGCTGACTTGTGGGCCTACTAAGTTGACAAGGACGGAGGGCTTTGTCAACTTAGTCAATATGCACGATTCTAGCTCCAGTGACCGTATGATATCCATCCAACGGCCGTAGTGCTTCTTCAACGTCTGGTCTTCTTGCTCCAGCCGCCCAAACCAGCATCGGTCGTGCCTCGTGCTCCTGCCTCCCGTGGCCGGCTATGATGCGGTGGATGCCTCACCGCCCCCCTACTACTCCCACCACTGGCCAGGCCATCCCTCTACTCACCCACACCCCCTTGTTATTCTGCGGCGATAGCAGCCTCACACTGCAGTGAACCAGTGAACCCTCGTACTCCTCTACACGTGGGCATCCACTGCAGCGTCTTCCCCGGCTCCGCATCGTCCCCTTCCTAGGATTCGCCGTCGTCCACCGCCCTGGTGCTCTCAGCGCGGCGTGGTCAACGTGATCAAGGAACAGCTTTCATCGGACGTGGACTGTACGTGGAGAGGCTGACAGCTGGGTCCACGGCCGCAACAAGGAGGTGCCTCCTTATTACGCGCAAAATAATTATTCCTCCACCTAATAGCGGGGACCCACTGTACGGGCCACCATATTTCGCGAAAAAAACGTTTCCCCCTGACTGCTGGGACCCACCAGCTACACCTTCGCACGCAAGGAAGTGCGTCCAGGCAAAAAAAATGATTCGCCCCCCTGACTGCTGGGATCCACCAGCTACATCTTCGCATGCAAGGAAGTGCGTCCGGGCAAAAAAAACATTCGCCCCCCTGACTACTGGGACCCACCAGCTACATCTTCGCATGCAAGGAACTGCGTCTGGGCAAAAAAACGATTCGCCCCCCTTACTGCTAGGACCCACCAGCTACATCTTCGCACGCAAGGAAGTGCCTGACAGTCGGGACCCACCTGGTCGAAGCGTACGTAGCGTTGTTATTATGGTCGCAAACGTGTACGTACATATATACTGGTGGATGTAGAGGCACGCACGTGTTGTAGTAGAGGCGCACACATAGCATGTACACGTATGTACAACGGCGAGGGTGCAAGAAAGAAAATACGGCCACGTACGTACATACGGGCAGGGTCTCGAACACCTACTCGCGCATACGTACATGGCTGGGTCGGAACGGAGAAACAACGTCGTCATCGTGTTCATGGGGAGCCAACCGGCTGGGTCAGAATGGAATGCGTGGTCGTGTTCATCGGGAGGGCTTGGACGGAACAGGCAATGGAAACGAGGCCTGGCGTACCGCACAACGGAGGAAATGGACCTCCTACGTTCGGAACGGGGTCCTGTTGATCGGGAGGGGTGTGGCGTACCGTAAAACGGAGGAAACGGACCTCCTACGGTCGAAACGGGGGTCTTGTTGATCGGGAGGGGTGTGGCGTACTGCAAAACGGACGAAACGGACTTGTGTTGGAGCGCTACGGTCAAAACGGGGGTCCTGTTCATCGGGAGGGGTGTGGCATACCGCAAAATGGACGAAATGGACTTGTGTTGGAGCGCT
>NC_041385.1:135482705-135504078 GCF_002162155.2 Triticum dicoccoides
CATCCAATCGATCTGCTTCAGTTAGCAGCAGTAGCGAAGGAATCGCTCCATCGGGTTCAGTTAACAGCCATCGATCGATCGCTTGGGTTCAGTAATGCGTAGCCTGCAGTGCAATCGCTCGGGTTCAGTTAGAGCCCAACGCCTCGCTTGGGTTCAGTTAGAGCCAACGCCTCGCACACACACGCGTACGTGTATGAGAGAAACGCGCATCGCTCGGCCCCCGACCTCCCACCGTAACTGGCAACTTCCTGAAATTTTCCTCCCCCTCGCTTCTACCACGGTTTTTTCCGTCATGGACGGCCCAAAGAATGTCATGCAGCTGCGTCTCCGGCCCGCCCAGGACGAAAAGCCCATTTTCTGTCATGATTTTTTGTCATAGAAGTAGGAGCCCACCACATCTATGATGATACCGGGTTTTGTCACAATTATCGTCATAGAAGTGTCATATGTATGACAGAAAAAAAATTCGTTCAGCCCAAAATGTCACGGATGTGTCTTTTTTTTGTAGTGTTTACTCAACTCTATGCATTCTTGCATCCTTTGTCACAATCATTTACCTTGTTATTTCAAAGCAGGAACTGAGGAAGGCCGTGAAAGAGTTCAGCAGCCCATCTCCGCAGCTAGAGGATCCTGGCCGGGCTCTCGACCCCGGACTTGAAGAAGATCCGGATATATCTGTGGAGCTTGTCGATGGGACATTTTACCAGGCAAGCTGTGATGGCACCTTGGTGGCCATCATCGCTGATTATTTCGGACTGCTCCCTCTATCACATGTAAGCAAAGCTGAAGTCCTAACTTCCGAAAAGGATTCCTTCTTTATACCATACCTTATGCACATATATCATACTTTTATAGAGACAACCACCGGGACACGGTGCCGAGCCCCTGGGGGATCAGCAGCAAAGGGCATCCAGGCCAGGCAGGCTTAAGAGGAAGGCGGTTAGGATTGAAATGCCGTCGCAGAGGTATAATTTGAAACCTGCTCTGTGATTATCATCTTTGAAATGAAACAGCATCCATCATGTCCTGGCAGAAGGAGTAGTCGCCGGACTATATCCGGAGACCTTGTCGTCCATGCCTCCACCAGCCGGATTCCAGAACCGGCCTTACGAGTGGAGGCTAATGTGGGGACGACACCAAATTGTCCTTCGGCAGAGGATGCAGATAGGCTCTCCACCACAAATTCTGAAGTAGAGAGCGCCATGAATCACCGCTGCCGACGGGTCATACTCGGCGATGGTATTTTTTTCGAAGAGGCGTCGAATGCCTTCAATTCAGGAGACGCATACATCCGAGCTGCTCAAGATGGACTTGCTCGAGCGATGGACCAGTATGCAAAGGATATATGGGTAAGAAAATTTGATAAGCATGTATATCAATAGCCCCTGAGACTTGAAACAGTTGGAACAACTGATTTAAGGATCATTGTATGCATAGGTTCTTGTAGAGAAGAATACCCATTTATCTCAAGAGCTGGAGGAATGCAAGACCCAGCTGAGGGCCGCAGTTGCCAAACTAGAGGAATCCCAGAAGGCCTCATCTGGCAATACTTGTCTCAATAGAGAAATTTTAAGGACGTATACCAGTTAGTATTCGACATGCTTTATAAGACTGACAGAAGATTCTGCAGACAATCCCGGAGAGAATCCGGAGATTGTAAAAGATAGTGAGCCACATGTCCGAAAACAGCTAAAGGCTGGCGAGCGTGTGCTTATGCAGGTTAGGCAGGAGAAAAACAATCTCCAAGATGCCAATATCCGGCTGAGCATCGAATTAGCAGATGTACGAGATCAGCTTGCGGACTCCGTGAAGGAGAACAGGAGGCTTCGACACGGCATTTATGGTAAGTGCTTAAACGAACTACAGTACAGTTCGGCAAGGAAGCGTTTTAACAGAGTTATGTCTGTAGGTATGCTGACGGGGCCATCCTGAAGAGGAGATGCCCGGATCCGCAGGCGATTTGCTGCAAGATCTCTCACAACTGCACGAACGAGATCGGCAGGTGATGCAGGGTATTGCCCAGGCCTTGTGGCCATCTGCTTCCCTGCCAGGAGGCATGGGGGAGCTTGTGGATATGCTCAAGGGAGCACGGCGGTGCTTCCGGTTATGGAAGGTATCAGCGTGCCGACAAGGTGCAAGGGAAGCCTGGGCCATGGTGGAGACGCGATACGCCAAGGCTGACCCAAACCATATGTCCGAAGTCGGACCGGTGGGGCCAGATGGGAAAGAGATTCCCGTAAGTCTGGTGTATGACCAGGTAGCATTAGCCGCAAAGTATTCCCAACAGGATTGTAGGCTAGACAGCCTGTTGGATGGTATAGAAGAAGAATTTAGCCAGTCCAAGTGACTATGTACTTCAATGGACGTATGTAGTCCCTAGCCGGATCGTAAATCATTGGTCATGGCGGACATTTTCGCTTCAGCCTCCGGAAACCGACAGTCTGAAGTGTATCTGAATACCCGCTCAGTTATGTAAAATCGGGGTACACGTGGAAACCAGGCGTAGGGGTCATAAGTGCTTGAACAGACAACTACCCAACTAGTTATGTTATATTACATGGATAGTAAGAAACATCTTCCAGAGAGAATAGTTCCGTTAGGGGTTCCTTTCCCTGGGTACGCATGCATCGATGTGCATGTCCGAACTGCGAACAGAGATGCAGGATACAAAACATCTGGGGATTTATGTTGTAATAAACAAAAAACATCTTTTGTTCACCAACCTAATATTCCCTTAAGAACGCTAGCTTTCGGCTTCACCCAGTCTGAGGTACACATCCGGCTGAACCGGCAGTAACAATCGCAGAGGTGCCCCCCTTATGCCCTAGCCGAATTAACGGGAACGTAGGGCATAAACACAAGAGCCAGGCAACCCAGCATGGCCAAAACTTAAGTCATATCGATGCATATAATGGTGAAGAAAAGGCACATATGGAAAGGTGACGCATACGTGGTGGGCATGAAGCCATGAAAATAATTATATTAAGCTTCTGTATAGGAAGCCCCCAGGTATATTGAGCACACATAGTGCGGCCGGAGCGATCGAAGCATCCATAAAGCTTTTAAGGATTTGTGTGTAAAAAGAAAAGAGGGAGAGAAAGAAAGAAGGAGGACATAATTGAAAAGGCGGAGGTAAGGAGACAAACACTAAGTTCGGCACTAGGCGTAGAATCTTTGGAGTCTGGCCGCGTTCCATGGGTTCGGCTCAAGTCTGTTATCTGATGCATTACGCAGACGGTATGCTCCTCCGGTGAGAACTTTATCAGTGATGAAGGGACCCTCCCACCTGGGCTTGAGCTTGTCCTTCTTCTTCTCCGGTAGGCGTAGAACGAGTTTGCCAATGTTATAAGTTTTGGCCCATACTTCTCTCCTTTGATACCTTCGAGCCTGCTGCTGATAGAATGTGGAACGGGCTTTTGCGATGTCACGCTCCTCCCCCAGGGCATCTAAGTTGTCCTTCCGATCTAGCTCGGCTTCTTTCTCTTCGTACATGCTCAGGCGAGGTGAGTCATGAATTATATCGCAGGGTAGTACTGCCTCTGCGCCGTACACCATAAAAAATGGTGTGTATCCGGTGGTGCGATTTGGCGTGGTCCGCAGCCTCCAGAGTACGGAGTCGAGTTCCTCGAGCCAGTGCGTATCTGATTCCTTCCAAGATCGCACTAGTTTGGGTTTGATGCCGCTCATAATAAGACCATTTGCATGTTCGACTTGTCCATTTGTTTGGGGTGATAGACAGAGGTGTAATCGAGCTTAATGCCCATATTGCCGCACCAGGTTTTCACCTCATCGGCTGTGAAATGTGAGCCATTGTCAGTGATGATGATGTGGGGGACACCATAACTGTGCACAACCCCTGATATGAAGTTTATCATTGGTTCGGATTCTACCGTTTTAACTAGTTTGGCTTCGATCCATTTGGTGAACTTGTCCACCATGACCAATAAGTATTTTTTCTTATGGCTTCCCCCTTTAAGATGTCCGACCATATCAAGCCCCCAGACCGCGAAGGGCCAACTTATGGGGATTGTTTGGAGAGCGGTAGGGGGCATATGGCTCTGATTGGCGAAGAGTTGGCAACCAACGCAATGTTGGACAAGATCCTGTGCATCTGCCCCGGCTGTCGACCAGTGAAAACCTGTATGGAAGGCCTTGCTTACAAGTGCCCGAGCTGTGGCGTGGTGCCAGCCGAGTCTGGCATGGATTTCAGCCAAGAGCTGTCGCCCTTCCTCTTCGGAGATGCATCTTTGGAGCACTCCAGTGGCGCTGTTCTTATAAAGCTCTCCCTTGTGGACTTTGTAGGCCTTGGAACGATGCACGATACAACGTCCCTCATTTTGGTCCTCGGGGAGCTCTTGCCTGTTTAGGTAGGCTAAAAAGGGCTCGGTGCACGGGGCGATGACAGCCATGATTTCATGGGCCAAAGTTGTTATTTCGGTGGCAGAGCCTCCGAAACGTCAAATGGTTCAGAATCTTGGGTTATATTCGGATCCGGACTGGTATTGCCGGTCTCCCCTTCCGATACCACGGATGGCTTGAACAGCCTTTCCAAGAAGATATTAGGTGGGACGGGGTCGCGTTTAGCATCGATGCGGGCGAGGATATCCGTCGCTTGATTGTTTTCTCGGATCACATGGTGGAATTCGAGCCCCTCGAACCGAGCTGACATTTTGAGGACGCCATTACGGTACGCTGCCATTTTCAGATACTTGGCATCAAAGTCTCCATTTATTTGTGATATTGCGAGGTTCGAGTCCCCGCGCACTTCTAGGCATTGGATGCCCATGGAGACTGTCATCCGAAGACCATGCAATAGAGCCTCATATTCGGCTGCATTGTTGGAGTCTGTGTATAATATTTGGAGTACGTATTGGACCGTGTCTCTGGTGGGGGATGTCAGGACAACACCTGCTCCCAATCCGGCCAGCATTTTAGAGCCGTCGAAGTGCATGATCCAATTGGAGTATGCGCCGTACTCTTTAGGGAGTTCGGCTTCTGTCCATTCGACGACAAAGTCAGCCAGTACTTGTGACATAATGGCTCGCCGTGGTTTGTATGTTATGTCGAACGAAAGGAGCTCAATAGCCCATTTAGCAATACGGCTCGTGGCATCGCGGTTATTTATTATGTCATTGGGTGGTACTTCGGGGGCCACCCAAATCAAACACTCTTGAAAGTAGTGTCGTAGCTTCTGGGATGCCATGAAGACCACGTATGCTATCTTTTGATAGTGTGGGTACCGGGATTTGCATGGAGTGAGGACAGTGGACACGTAATATACCGGCTTTTGGAGCGGGAACTTGTGTCCGTCCGCTTCTCGTTCGACAACAAGCACTGCGCTTACAACCTGGTATGTTGCAGCTATGTATAATAGCATAGGTTCGCCAGTATTGGGCGCGGACAGGATTGGATTACTGGCCAAGAGGGCCTTTATTTCTTCCAGTCCGGCCGTGGCCGCATCCGTACACTTGAAGTGTTCGGTGCGTCAAAGAAGGCGATAAAGAGGTAGTGCCTTTTCTCCTAATCAGGAGATAAAGCAGCTTAATGCAGCCACACATCTAGTTAATTTCTATATCTGCTTGAGGTCTGTTGGGGTAGCCAACTGTGACAGACCTCAGATTTTTGCCGGATTTGCTTCAATTCCTCTATTGGAGACGATGAAGCCGAGCAACTTCCCGGAAGGTACGCCAAAGACACATTTTTCCGGGTTGAGCTTGATGTCATATGTTCGGAGGTTGTCGAACGTGAGCCTCAAGTCATCTATTAAAGCTTTGACATGTCTTGTTTTGATGACCACGTCGTCCACGTATGCCTCCACTGTTTTGCCGATTTGTTTCTCTAGGCATGTCTGAATCATGCGTTGATAGGTTGCGCTGGCATTTTTGAGCCCAAAAGGCATGGTATTGAAACAGAAGGGGACGTATGGTGTGATGAAGGCCGTTGTGGCTTGGTCGGACTCCGCCATCTTGATTTGATGGTATTCGGAGTATGCATCGAGGAAACACAATGAGTCGTGTCCTGCGGTAGCGTCGATGATTTGATCAATGCGGGGGAGGGGAAGGGATCCTTAGGGCAAGCCTTATCGAGGTCCTTGAAATCGACACATAGGCGCCAGGATATGTCCTTCTTTGGTACCATCACCAGGTTTGCTAGCTGTCGGTGTCAAAACCGGCGGATCTCGGGTAGGGGGTCCCGAACTGTGCGTCTAGGCGGATGGTAACAGGATACAAGGGACACAATGTTTTTACCCAGGTTCGGGCCCTCTCGATGGAGGTAAAACCTTACTCCTGCTTAATTAATACTGATGATATGGGTAGTACAAGAGTTGATCTACCACGAGATCAGAGAGGCTAAACCCTAGAAGCTAGCCTATGGTATGATTGTTGTTCGTCCTATGGACTAAAACTCTCCGGTTTATATAGAAACTTGAGAGGGCTAGGGTTACACAGAGTCGGTTACAATGGGAGGAGATCTTCATATCGAATCGCCAAGCTTGCCTTCCACGCCAAGGAAAGTCCTATCCGGACACGGGACGAAGTCTTCAATCTTGTATCTTCATAGTCCGGGAGTCTGGCCAAAGGTCATAGTCCGGCCATACGGACACCCCCTAATCCAGGACTCCCTCAGTAGCCCCCGAACCAGGCTTCAATGACGATGAGTCCGGGGCGCAAGTTTGTCTTCGGCATTGCAAGGCGGGTTCTTCTCCAAATTCCATGTACCTGTCGAATATTGTTCGGCTTCTAGTGCATGCCGCACTCCTCAGCTTCTGTGCCCAATAATGACCATCTTCCATGTGTCAAATGAATGCGAAAAGCCAGGGAGTTTTTTCATTTACCCCCTAGCCGCGTAAATGAGCCACCCATAAAAGAGATGGGGATTTAGATCCAATTCATACCATCTTCCCTCCACGAGCATTCATCAGAGCGCTTTCGACAGAGATTCCACCATCGCCGGTCGATGCAGCCCCTCCTCTCGCCTCTCCAGCCCTCGGCCCGGAGATTGGGAGCGGTGTTCCGCCCCGCATAGCGAGCTAGTAGTGCTCCAATCCAAGGGGCTCCTCCCCCCAGCATATATGGTCCCAGTTCGAGCCGGGATTGCCACCTATAGCGGCGGAGAGCAGGCGGAGAGCGTCCCCATTCCCTCCCAAGGAGAGCGGGTATGCCTAGTCCCTTATTTAATAAGAGGACTCGGATTTTCAATTCATCCATTTCTCTGAGGGCTACTGGAGTTTTATGGCCTCCAGCTACACAACCTCACGCCTGCCTCCATACTGCATATTGCGGGCTTCGTGGCCCTCTACGAGCTGTTTTGGGCATCGAGGCCCATTTCACACTGTGGAAGAAGTTGTTCTGCCTTGTGCCCCGCTCTCAGGAGGGGTCGATTTATCAAGTGGGCGGAGCCGAACTATGGCGCATCGCCGGGACCGGATATCTATCCGAAACCCCAAAGAAGGCGTCCAAGGACTAGCCTTCAGAATGGTTTTATATAGACGATGTCCCTCTGCAGGACCCTGTACAGATCGGCCTCCCTGAGTTCAATAACGCTCCGTTGAAGAAACGCCTAAGCTGGCGCCCACGGAACCCTCAGAGGAAAACTGACAGGGATGTCCTTTACCTGATGAGCCGGATAAGGTTGTTGGCTCATTCCAAACTGACCATGATCGAGGTCATGGCCACATGCATTATGCGGGGGGTGTAGCCGGTTCAGTACAGAGGCCACCCCATGTGGGATTTCAATGGGGAGGACGATGCCACCCAGTGCGGTCGCAAGGGGCTGGATTCGGCTGCCACTCTAACGAGGATCTTGTCCGCTTTGTACAAGGGAGAAGAAGGGGAATTCCTTCGTGTCAGCCCACAGGGCGGATTCTCCATGTACAGTCCTCCAAGCTGGGTGAGCGAACACTTTCACTTTCCTACCCGCTTTCAAATTCCCATAATTGAGTACTTAGTCTAGCAATTTTAACGCAGGAGCTGCGCCTGACTGTGAAGGAGATAAACAGCCCTCCTCCACAACGCCGAGGACCCGGAATGGTCCCTCGACCCGGACTCCCAAGAGGACCCGGACTTATGTGTGGAGCTAATTGATGGGGTGTTTCATCAATTGAGTAAGGACAACACCTTAGTGGCCATTACGACCGATTATCCCGGACTACTTCCAGCCTCAAAGGTAACCGAGACCGAAGTCCCAGTACTTTCAAGAGGATCCATCCATGCTTATTTTGATTGCCGTAAACCAATAGTGTTTCGTTTTGCAGGGGAAATCCTTGAGGCGGAGGGCCGAGCCCGCGGTGGGTAGCCAACAAGGGCCATTGAAGCCAGGCGGGCTAAGAAGAAGTGCGGACTGGATTGAGACGACGGCGCAACGATATGGCGTGCAACTTTAACACCTAGGGTTTATGCCCTCAAGGCATACTAACGCTCATGCTCTCCTTGGGAAGAAGAGCGCCCGCCGGACTATATCCACCGGCTAGGCTTCAAGGCCGGGTCCGGAAGCGGAGGCGAACACGGGGAGCGCACCGGACGTTCCTCTGACAGAGGACGCGGACGGGCTATCTGCCACCAATTCAGAGGTGGAGAGTGCCATGAACCACAGGCATCGCCAGACTGTTTTTCTTGACGCATGTTTTTCCCAAGAGGCATTGGACGCCTTTAATACGGGAGATGCGTACCTCCGTGCCTCTCAAAATGGTCTAGCCAGAGCCACCGAGCAGTATGTGAAAGACATACGGGTGAGTAAATCTGATGGTTACATATGTCAGTAGCCCCCGAGACTTGAAACAGTTAAGATAACTGATTTAAGGATCATATGTTATGCAGGAACTTACTATCGGATTTAGGGTTCCGGCAGACCCTTGAGGTTTGAACACTGGGGTGCGCGCGGAGGTTTCGCCTTCTACCTACCTGTTCCTCACCGAATCGCTGGGATCTAAACTACCAGAAGAACAACACAAGAGACACAGGGTTTATACTGGTTCAGGCCACTATTGTGGTGTAATACCCTACTCCAGTGTGTGGTGTGGTGGATTGCCCCTTGGGCTGATGATGAACAATACAAGGAAGAACAACCTCGCGAGGGTCTGTTCTTGCGGTGGTGTTGTCCCTTTGGCGGGGTTGATCCTTGATCCCCAGATACTATGGTGGCTAGTCCTATTTATAGGCAAAGGCCCTGGGCCTCTTCCCAAATATTGAGCGGGAAGGGCACCAACAATTGGCCATTTTGAAGGGGAACATCTGGTACACTTATCCTGACTAAAGTCGGTCCTCGCCTATCAAAGGCTTTGGTGGTGACGCCGGCTTGGGCTCCACGGTGACCTCCATCCTGCCGTTGGACTGGTCTTGGTCTTGTTGCACCGAAATGGATGCCTTTGCTTGATGCTCTCGCCTGCGCTTGCTCCCCTTACACCAAATAGGAAAGAAGGACACTGCATGGGCTGGCGCCCGGCTGGCGCCCTTGGTCGTCATGGCTTGCGTCATGGGCACCTCGCGAGGTACCCCGCCTTGAACTCTCTGCCTCCTCGTGAGCCAGCCTGATGAGGCCGTGCCTGAGGAAGCTCCTTGTCATCCGCCCCGCTAGGATTGGCCCCTCGCGAGGGTCTTGAGCTTGTGTTGATGAAGATGGGCCGTGCTGGGCCCCCTTTGAGCCACACTGCAGGCCGCAGGCAGGCAAGTCTGGGGACCCCCGTTCCCAGAACGCCGACAGTAGCCCCCGGGCCCAAGGCGCGCCCGGACTTGGCCGAGCAGAGAAGCGAAAGGGCAAGTGCGAAGCGTCACGGGCCCTAACAGCCTGCGGCCTCGGGCGCCGCGTGGCGGTTGATTGGACGTCGGCGGCTCCGCAACCGCGCGAGTCGATAAGGAGCGACATCTGCCCTTTGCCTTCTTTGCTCTCTCCAGTTGCTGCTCAGATCCCCTTTCTTGCGCCTCTCCTTCTTGCCTTCGAAATCTCCAGATCTACTCCACCCGCGTGCCCTAGCCAGACATAGCGCCTCGCCAGGCCGCGGTCGGAGCTTGGTATTCGTCCGCTTTGGACTCGCCGAACGTGTCGGAGGCGAGCCTTGCCCGGGTGCGCCAGATGGCGGCGACACAGGGCGTCGACGGGGCGAAGGTGTTCAAGGCCGGCTCTGCCCTCCCTGAGGGCCAAGGGAGCACCTTCTATCTTCTCTTCGTGAGTGCCATTGTCGCCGGTCTGGTGCCTCCCTTCTCTGAGTTCTTCTTTTCTGTCCTCCGCCATTATAACCTTCAAGCTCTGCACCTCCACCCCAACTATGTCCTCCTTCTGGCAATCTTCGCCTGCTACTACGAGGCTCACGTGGGGGTGAAGCCCTCAGTGGCCTTGCTGCGCCACTACTTCTCCCTCCGGACCTCTCGTGGTTCTGTCCCTGCGTGCGCGAGCTTCATCGCGTACGGCAGCTCCATCGCCATTTCGAATCCCGGGAAAAGGATTGGGGGCTTCAGGAGCAAGTGGGTCTTGGTAGATGCTGGGCGCGTCCACCCTCGGCTGGTCTTGCCCACGGGGCACCCCTCGAGCTCTGACGACTGGTCTCGAGTGGAGCTTGTGGACCCCCGCGCAAGGCTGGTGTTGGAGAAGATGGACGCGGATCTGAGGCCGACCAGCATGGCGGCGGCGAAGCTGATTGGCGCCTTGCTGCTGAGGGAGTTCCTAGAGCATCAGCTGGCTCCGCTTTGTCAGTACTCGCTTCTGATGTGGAGGCCCCGCCCGAGCCCAGCGGTCTTGGCCGATGAGGATCTGGCTGCGATCCTCCAGTCTTTGGTCGGGGGTGACATGGCAAGGTTAGAGGGCGCTCCGACGCCCCTGTTCCTCCGTGAGGACTGGGAGCGGGTTGTGGGGTCCATGCCCGTCTTCAACGGGGACGGGCCCGTGCCTGCGGAGGTTCCCGAGGATCCGGTGGACGTGTCCTCCGGCGAGTCCAGCGAAGAGAGGGAGGAAGGGGAGCGGGAAAGGGGGGCTGACTCCAAGGCAGAGTCAAGGGCCCCACCTCTTCGGCGCAAGTCCCGCGCTCTCCGCCTCTCTTTGAGTGATGACGACAAGGGTGATGACGAGCAGGGCGGCGGGAGCCTGCCCTCGGCCCTGAAGAAGGACCGGACCGGGCTGATCCCCCGTGGGTCCGCCCCAGCCCCGAGGCGATCCGCGGGCGCTCCACCTACACCCGTGCTCCTTGAGGCTGATCCTTGCAGCCGGCTCTCGGGCTTCAAGTTCGGCCGGAGGCTGCTCGAGCCCGTGGGCGACGACCTGTAAGTGCTTGACCCCCGTCTTGTTTCTTGTTTCGTCGCTGAGGCTTGACGTTCGTATCTCCCGGCTAGGCTGGCGCCCACGGCAAAGAAGCCGAAGGGCCCCCCTGAGGTTCCGTCCGCGGCAGCGCCTCTGCTCGCGAAAGAAGATGATCGTGACGCGTGGGCCTCTCCTGCCCGGGCGTCCTTGCGAGGCCTGGCTGAGCCGGCTGGGGCAAGCTCGGCCCCCACGGCCCAAGCGACTCCCGAGGCGCCCCCGCCTGACGCCGCCACCACAGCCGCTGGGGCACAGCAGGCTCCGCCTCAGGATACCGTGGTTACGCTGCCGTCTTCTCCTCCTACTCCGTCGACTGCTGCTTCCCCGACTCCTCCTACTATTCTGGATCATGCTGCTGCCAAACTGGACCGTCTGCGGCGGGATCTTTGAGCACCGACCCTCGTTTGGTGGCCGGGCGCTTGGAGCTAGCCTCTGGCCGGGTTCGCTCCGATGCTTCGATTCGGGCGGCGCTGGTCCAGGCCTCGACGGCCTGCGACAAGGAGAAGCAGGCCGTCCTTGGGGCGAAGGCTGCCCGCGATGCCGCCTGGGGGAGGCGGCTAATGCCCGAGGTCGTTGTGAGGCGCTGGAGAGCGAGCTGAAGGGCCTGCAGGACCGGCTCGCTGAGGAGACCCGCCTTCTCCAAGAGGAGGTGGACGGCATGAAGGCTCGCGAGTCGGCTGTCAAGGACCGGGACGCCAAACTCAAGAAGCTCCGTGACCGCCTAGGCGCGCTGGAGCAAGAGCTAGAGGTGAGGAAGGTTGAGTTGGACGGCAAGGCACGGGTTCTTGCCGAGGATCGCGTGGCCTTTGCGGAGATGGAGGAGAAGGCCCGCACTTCACTGAAGATGCTTTATGAGAGTAGCCTGGAGAGCCCGCTGGCCGGCGAGGAGGACGGCCCCGCCAAGCTGCTTCCCTTCCTGGTTCGTGCTCTTGAAGATGTCGCCCTTGGCCTTGGTCCTATGGCTGAGGCCGAGGAACGCGTCTTGTCTTCTGCGGCGCTGACACGGGTCTTCACCCACATCTATCTTCGCGACCCCAACGTTGACCTTGACAACCTGCTGGAGCCGGCGAGCGGCGAGCATGCCGCTGCCGCTGCTGAGGCCGTGAAGGGTCATGCGGAGGCTCTACTGGGGAAGTTCCGGGCCTTCAGCACCAGGCCGAAGCGGAGCGCTGCCAGCCCGGCAGCTCCACAAGGCGAACCTGCTCCGCACGACTCCACGGCCGGCAAGTGACTCCATTGTGGCTCCCGCCCTGCTATTAGTTTCTGCACATGTATTAGGCCTCGGGGAGGCGTTAAAACTTGCATCTGGTGCTGTGATAACAGTATGGACTGTAATATTTGCTTTCGAATTCCTTGAAATTTGCGCTATTTCCTTCCTAGTTGCTTGTGTCCTACGCCGGCAGAGCCCGGCCCCGCGCATACCTCAGCCGCCGTTAGCCCCGACCGAAAACCAGGACGGGGCCAAGGAGTGAGGGGCTACGTGACAAGTTAGGCTCCTGAGTCGCGATGCTCAGGAGTCCCCCTTGGCGCTCGAATAGCAAGTAGGGAGGTGAGATGTGGGGGTGGATCTACCGTTCTACGTCTGCAGAGCCCGGCCCCGCGCATACCTCAACCGCCATTAGCCTTTCGGAACTAAGGAGTGAGGGGCTATGTGACCAGTTAGGTTCCTGAGTCGTGATGCTCAGGAGTCCCCCTTGACGCTCAAACGGCCTTCATACCTTGGCTCCGCTTGGGGAGGGACGTACGACGAACCAGGCCTGGGGGGCCTAGCTGGGTGGCATGCGTCTGGGCGTGACCCAAGCGCAGCCCCCGTGCCCAGCCCCCTCGCGCGGCACTCCTGAGGGGAGGCGTTGCGATGAGGCTAGACACTGAGCTCTAGGCTCCCTGAGATTGATGCGGCCCGGGGGCCACCCTCAGTTGTTTATCACCAGTGCGGAGCATAGCGCTTTCGTATGTGTACGGGCATAGCCGCTCCTCGGCAGTGTCGTGAGCCAGTGCGAAGCATGGTGCTTCCACTGGTGCGTGGGAGGGGGCTCCCCACCGGGAGGAGCCCCCGGGGCGTGTACAGCCCCGCCCTGACACGTGGCTGGCACGGTAGGGCTTGACGAGGTGTATCTGGGCACCCATGAGCCAGCGCGGGACTCACGGGGCCCTACCTCAAGGCGGGTTGTGCCTGGCTCTGGGCCTTATCTTGAAGTGTGTTCCTGCAAATTTTGCTAGATGCTGGTGCTCTACGTCCACGGGTCCCGGCTCTCGGGCTCGTCTCAGCCGTCGCTGGTATGCCGGGGCGCGATGCCATGGGCAAGACCAGAGGGTGAGGGCCGGAGAGCCAGTAGGAGCCCCGAGTCGTGATGCTCAGGCACCCCCCCTTTAACGCGCAAGCTGGGTTAGATGTCGAAACTCTACGTCCTCGGGTCCCGGCTCTCGGGCTGGTCTCAGCCGTCACTGGTATGCCGCGGCACGATGCCGTGAGCAAGACCAGAGGGTGAGGGCCGGAGAGCCGGTAGGAGCCCTGAGTTGTGATGCTCAGGCGCCCCCCTTTAACGCGCAAGCTGTGTTAGATGTCGAAACTCTACGTCCTCGGGTCCCGGCTCTCGGGCTGGTCTCAGCCGTCACTGATATGCCGGGGCTCGATGCCGTGGACAAGACCAGAGGGTGAGGGCCGGAGAGCCGGTAGGAGCCCTGAGTCGCGATGCTCAGGCACCCCCCTTTAACGCGCAAGCTTGCGACATCCAAGAAGAAAAGGTACCATGAACAGACACCAAATAACAAGCACGATGGGTCGAAAACATGGCCCTAAGATAAATGCAAGAGGGGTACATGCCACTAGGTCTGACCCGAGCGGCTTGGGGATAATGCAGCCGAGGGGCGCCCCCAGCTGAGTAAGCTAAGAACATGAAATAAAAGAAATACACGCCACTGGGATGGACCCACGCGGCCTGGGAATAATGCAGCCCTGAGGGCGCTCCCAGCTAGAAATGAAACTTGAAAGATGTCACCTGATGATGCTGAAGACGAAGGGGTGTTGATGCAGCAGACTCAGTGGGCTGCGGGAGCATATCCTCACGAGTCCCCAGGCCCTGGGCCCTCGGAAGGCTCCGGAGGCGCTTGTGGCTCCTCGCAGACCGTCTCCATCTCCACCAGGGCTGCGGAACGCCTGTCCTCTTGAGCCTCCAGGATGGCCCTCATGAGGCGCTGGTATGCAGTAGTCGCGTTCGGCGAGCCATAAGGCATGCGAACGTAGCTGTGGGGTGGGCCCTCGCAGCATCCCACTCGCGAAGGCCAGAGGCGCTCCTGAGACGCGGCTTGGTTGAGCCCTGGTATGTCGATGCAGACGCGCAGCCCACCATCCTTGCCTGGATGGCGGGCACAGCGGGTAAGCGGCGGCTGCCTCTCATGACCCTTGACTCCTGTAGCTCCTGAATGGCCTTACTGACGAACTCCTGAGGGTTTGGCCCTCCTTGCCTTGCTCCTTCTTGATGAAAACGTGCTTCAAAACACGCCTCCACGTGGTGCCCAAGAGGCTCCCTCGTGACCTTGGCGAGGTCGACGGCCCTCTAGGGGAGAGCCCCTGAGCCCTGCCTGAGGAGGGCGCCGGGCGTGCTTCCCTATGCGATGGAAGGAGGTTCCCCCTGAGCAGGCACGGGCCCTGAGGGACCTGCCTCCTGAGGGGCCGGGCCGGTCGATGTCTTCTTCTTCTTGGGGGCGGCCTCGGGAAGCCTCCTCCTTCCGCGATCCGGGTCTTCCAGCGATCCGGTCTGAAAGGCTCGCTCCCGGGAGCACACTGCGTCTCTCTCTTCGCAGGGCACCGTGATGACTCCGCCACTTCCTGGCATCTTGAGGACATTGTAGCCGTGGTGGGTTACGGCCATGAACTTGGCCAGTGCTGGGTACCTGAGGATGGCGTTGTACGGCAGGCGAATGTGGGCGACGTCGAAGTCGATGAGCTCGGTGCGGCAGTTGTCGCATGCCCCAAAGGTGACAGGGAGGCGGACCTGCCCAATCAGGACCGTGGAGCCGTCGGTGACTCCAGAGAAAGGCTTGGTTGGCTGAAGCTGATTGTAGGCCACTTGGAGATTGTTGAATGTTTCCACGAACAGGACGTTGAGCCCTGCCCCGCCATCGATGAGGGTCCTGGTGACTAGCACGTTGCTGATGATTGGGGAACAAAGCATCGGGAGGACTCCGGCTGTGGCCACGCACTTGAGTTGATCCACTGAGCTAAACGTGATGGCACACGCCGACCACCTGAGAGGGCGCATGGCCTCGAGTTTGGGGAGGACTGCATTCACTTCGCGGGCGAACTGCTTGAAGATGCGCTGAGAGGCTGGGGCCTGAGCTCCACCCAGGATGTAGGCGATCACACGTGGTTCCTGGAAGCCCCCAGCCCCTTCGTCCTGATGACGCTCCTCATTTCTCCTTGGCTGCGGTGGTAGCGGAGGGAGGCCTGCGTTACCTTGCGGGCGATCCTCGCGAGGCTGATCCCTCCAGCCTCCCTCGCGAGGCGGGTCCTGCCAGCGATCCTCGCGAGGTTGGTCGCGCCACCCTTGACGTGGGCCATGGTCTTCCCAGCGTCCTGCGTTCCTTCCTCCTCCTCGGCTGTAGCCCCGGTCGTTGCGGTCGGGACGCCGGCCAGTCCATCCTTCACACACGGCCCTGAGCTCTTGGCATTCATTGGTGTTATGGGTGTGGAGGTCATGGTACACGCAGTACCAACTGCCCTTGGAGAATTCGGGCTGATCTCTGCCCTGCTTGGTGTCTAGTTCTGCCGCGAGCACGGCAGCCCCCTTGCGCTTCACTTCCTTGGCCTTGGGCTTCTTCTCTTCTGGGTCTGCGGCAGGCAACTCGAGGAGGGAGAGACGCCCTTCCTCAGCCCTGGCGCACTTGGTCGCCAGGTTGAACAGCTCCAAGGAAGTGCACAGATCTTCATGCATTGCGAGCTCCTCCTTCATTTTGACGTCATTCACGCCGTCAGAGAAGGCTGAGATGATGGCCTCCTCGGTCACCTTGGGAATCTTGAGGTGCGCGTTGTTGAAGCGCTGGATGTACTTCTGTAGGGTTTCCCCTGGTTGCTGCTTGATGCAGCGCATGTCGCTCACGGCGGGTGGCCGGTCGCGAGTACCTTGGAAGTTGGCGATGAAGCGGGTGCGCTTCTCGTCCCAGGAAGAGATCGTGCCTGGGGCCAGGTTGAGGAGCCAGGTGCGGGACTCGTCCTTGAGAGCCATGGGAAACCAGTTCGCCATGACCTTCTCGTTTCCGTTGGCAGCCTCGATACCCAGCTTGTAGAGCTGGACGAACTCTGCAGGGTTAGCTGTGCTGTCATAGCGAGGAGGCAGGTCTGGCTTGAACTTGCCAGGCCACGCGACGGTGCGCAGCTCGGTGGTGAAGGCGCGGCAGCCCGCTGTGGCCACGGGAGGCCTTGGAGGACGAAGGGCTTGGTCCTGCGGGTCCCCATGAGCCGCAGCTGGGTGCAGCGCGGGGTCTTGACATGCTGGAGCGGGAGCATGGTCGGGACGAGCCGGAGCAGGGAGCGCTCGGGCAGCTTCTCGAGGGCGAGGGACTTCTTGGCAGCTCTGCTCTTGCCGCGCTGGTGCCTGACGGGGCGGGTTCCGCCCAGGGGCCGCGCTCCTTGGAGCCAGGGCGCCTTCTTGAGGGGGGCGGCTGAGGCGCCCCAGGAGCTTCATTGCCCGCGCATGGCGGGGCGCGGTGCAGCGTGAAAGTTGGCACGGGGGAGCCCCTGGCGGCACGGACGAGTTCGGCGACTCGGTCGAGCCATTCTTCATAGACGTCGTCGATTGGGCGGTAGCGCAGGAGCTCGTGTCCCGCGATGAGTGCACCTCGAGCCTCCATGCCCGTGTGGGGCGCGTGGGACGAAGAACCAGCAGGGGTGAGCGAGGGTGTAGCGGTGCGGCCGTCTCGCCTCATGGACGGGTGCTGGGACGATGGCGGCGTTGACGGCAGGCGACGGGGAATGACGAGGGTGCCCGCCGACGGGAGCCGTCTGGGCGACGGGGAAGCGAGGGCGGCTCGGCGCTCGGCGCGAACCCAGCGTGCATCATACATGGTCGCGACGGTCGGAGAAGAACAGGGCGACGGAAGACGAATTCCGGAGCACCCCCTACCTGGCGCACCAAATGTCGGATTTAGGGTTCCGGCAGACCCTTGAGGTTCGAACACTGGGGTGCGCGCGGAGGTTTCGCCTTCTACCTACCTGTTCCTCACCGAATCGCTGGGATCTAAACTACCAGAAGAATAGCACAAGAGACACAGGGTTTATACTGGTTCAGGCCACCATTGTGGTGTAATACCCTACTCTAGTGTGTGGTGTGGTGGATTGCCTCTTGGGCTGATGATGAACAATACAAGGAAGAACAACCTCGCGAGGGTCTGTTCTTGCGGTGGTGTTGTCCCTTTGGAGGGGTTGATCCTTGATCCCCAGATACTATGGTGGCTAGTCCTATTTATAGGCAAAGGCCTTGGGCCTCTTCCCAAATATTGAGCGGGAAGGGTGCCAACAATTGGCCATTTTGAAGGGGAACATCTGGTACACTTATCCTGACTAAAGTCGGTCCTCGCCTGTCAAAGGCTCTGGTGGTGACGCCGGCTTGGGATCCACGGTGACCTCCATCCTGCCGTTGGACTGGTCTTGGTCTTGTTGCACCGAAATGGATGCCTTTGCTTGATGCTCTCGCCTGCGCTTGCTCCCCTTACACCAAAGAGGAAAGAAGGACACTGCGCGGGCTGGCGCCCGGCTGGCGCCCTTGGTCGTCATGGCTTGCGTCATGGGCACCTCGCGAGGTACCCCGCCTTGAACTCTCCGCCTCCTCGTGAGCCAGCCTGATGAGGCCGTGCCTGAGGAAGCTCCTTGTCATCCGTCCTGCGAGGCTTGGCCCCTCGCGAGGGTCTTGAGCTTGTGTTGATGAAGATGGGCCGTGCTGGGCCTCCTTTGAGCCACGCCGCAGGCCGCAGGCAGGCAAGTCTGGGGACCCCCGTTCCTAGAACGCCGACACTTACAAAAAAGATTACGCAACTATCCCAGGAGCTGGAAGAGTGCAAGGCCCAACTTGAGGCTGCACTAGCCGCTATAGAGAATGTCAAGGGGACCCCCGCAGGTAATATATGCTTCGAAAGATAGGTCTGTTGTGAAGTGCGGCATGTGTGCAATTCTGACAATAACAGTGCAGATGAGGCCGGAGTGAATCCGGACAAGCAACAACTCTTGCGCCAGTTAAAGGCCAGCGAGAGCGTGCTGACGAGGGTGAGGCAAGAGAAGAACAAGCTTCAAGACGCCAATACCCAGCTGGGCGAGGAACTAAAGGATGTTCGTGCTCAGCTGTCTGATTCCATAAAGGAGAATCGGCGACTTCAACGCGGAATTTTTAGTAAGTGCTTAAACGAATCTTCGAAAAAGAGTTCGGCGAGGAAGTCGATTGACAGAGCTATGTCTGCAGATATGCTGATAGGTCGGCCTATGGAGGAAATGCCCGGTTCTGCGGGGGGCCTTCTTCCCGAGCTATCGCAACTGCACGAACGAGTTCGGCAGGCGATGCAAGGCGTCGGCCAGGCTTTGTGGCCATCCCTCTCCATGCCCGAAGGCCTTGGAGAGCTTGTAGAGAAGCTGAAGGGAGTGCGGCAGCGCTTCCGATTATGGAAGATATCGGCCTGCCGTCAAGGCGCCAGGGAGGCCTGGGCCATGGTGAAGACGCGGTACACAAATGCTGACCCAAACCACATGGCCGAGGTCGGCCTTGTGGGGCCCGACGGGAAGGAGATCCCTGTCAGTTTAGTGTATGGCCAGGTAGAGCTGGCCGCCAAGTATTCCCAACAGGACTATAAATTAGACAACCTGTTGGATGGTATTGAAGAAGAATATAGCCAGACAAATTGACTATGTAATTTAAAATGACATGTAAAATGCCTTCTAGCCGGATTGTAGATCGTTTGTCATTGAGGACCTTTTCGCTTCAACCTCTGGACCCGATAGTCCGGAGTGTGTCCGAATACCCTCTCGGTTATGTAAGAACCGGGGCATGCATGGAGACCAGGCGTAGGGGTCATAAGTGCTTTAGCAGACAAGTGCCCAACTAGTTATGTTATATTACATTGTTAGTAAGAAACATCTTCCAGGGAGAATAGTTCCGTTAGGGGTTCCTTTCCCTGGGAGGCATGCCCTAAAGTGCATGTCCGGACTGCGTAAAAAAGCAGAAAAGCATCTGGGGGCATATAAATAAACAAGTGAAAAATCATCTTTTAGTTCACCGACCGAATATTCCCTTAAGAACGCTAGCTTTCGGCTTCACCCAGTCTGAGGTACACATCCGGCTGACCCGGCAGTAACAATCGCAGAGGTGCTCCCTTTACCACCTAGCCGAACAAACGGGAACGTAGGGGTAAGCACAGGAGCCAGGCAACCCAGCTTGGCCAAAACTTAAGTCATATCGATGCATATAATGGTGCATAAAAGGTTCATGTGGAAGTGTCACACATGTTTTGGGCATGAGGCCGTGTATATAAGCTTCTGATAAAGAAGCCCCCAGGTATAATGAGCGCGGGTGGCGCGTCAATTATGTGCGAACAGCGCAAGCAAGCCCCTAAAGGCTTGGGAGAAAAAGGGAGGGAGGAGGAGAGAAATACCAGGCAGCTAATTTGTAATAAAAAAAGGTGACAGAGGAAGGGGACGAACACAGAGTCCGGCACTAGGCGTAGAATCTTCATAGGCGTGCTGCGTTCCATGGGTTCGGCTCGAGTTGGTTATCCGATGCGTTTCGCAGACGGTACGCTCCACCAGTCAGGACTTGGTCGATTGTGAAGGGACTCTCCCATTTGGGCTTGAGTTTGTCCTTTTTCTTGTCCGGCAGGCGTAGAACTAGTTCGTCAACATTGTAAGTTTTGGCTCATACTTCTCTGCTTTGATATCTTCGAGCCTGTTGTTGATAGAATGCGGAATGGGCTTTTGCCACGTCGCGCTCCTCCTCCAATGCATCCAAGCTGTCCTGCCGACCGAGCTCGGCTTCTCTTTCTTTGTACATGCGCAAGCAAGGTGAGTCATGAATTATGTCGTAGGGCAGGACTGCCTCTGCGCCGTATACCATAAAAATGGTGTGAATCCGGTAGTGCGATTCGGCGTGGTCCGCAGCCCCCAGAGTACGGAGTCGAGCTCCTCTACCCAGTGCGCGTTAGATTGCTTCAGGGATCGCACTAATCTGGGTTTAATGCCGCTCCTAATTAGACCGTTGGCTCGCTCGACTTGACCGTTAGTTTGTGGGTGATAGACTGAAGCGTAATCGAGCTTAATGCCCATGTTTTTGCACCAGAGTTTAACTTCATTGGCCGTAAAGTTTGTGCCGTTGTCAGTAATGATGCTATGGGGGATGCTGTAACGGTGTACAACCCCGGATATGAAGTCTATCACCGGTCCGGATTCGGCCGTCTTAACAGGCTTGGCCTCTATCCATTTGGTGAATTTGTCCACCATGACCAGTAGATATTTTTGCTTGTGGGTTCCTCCTTTACGGGGTCCAACCATGTCAAGCCCCCAGACCACAAAAGGCCAGGTAATGGGTATGGTTTGGAGGGTGGTAGGCGGCATGTGGCTTTGATTAGCGAATAATTGGCAACTGACGCCTCGTTGGACTAAGTCCTGAGCGTCTTCCCGGGACGTCGGCCTATAAAATCCGGTACGAAAGGCCTTGCTCACAACGGCTCGGGCTGCGGCGTGGTGCCCGCCGAGTCCGGCGTGAATTTCAGCCAGAAGGTTTCGCCCTTCCTCTTTGGAGATACACCTTTGAAGGACTCCGGTGGTGCTTTTCTTATAAAGCTCTCCTTCGTGGACTTTATAGGCTTTAGATCGCCGCACTATGCAGCGTGCCTCATTTTGGTCCTCGGGAAGTTCCTACCTAGTTAAGTAGGCTAAGAATGGTTCTGTCCACGGGGCAACTATTGCTATTATTACGTGGGCTGAGGGTGTGACTTCATTGACGGAGTCTTCCGTTGTGTCAGGGTGTTCGGGGTTAGGTGATGCGGCCAGGTCCGGATTGTTATTTCCGGATTCCCCTTCCCACTGTACGGATGGCTTGAATAGCCTTTCCAG